>NW_025230489.1:0-1916 GCF_018294505.1 Triticum aestivum
AAGAAAATAATGCTCCAATAAGGAATGATCTCCAATCTTCACCTGCAACTAGCAACGCTATAAGAGGGGCTGAGCAAAGCGGTAACATAGCCAATCAACGGTTTGCTAGGACATGGTGGGTTAGAGGTTTGACATGGCAATTTGGGAGGCATGATAAACAAGTGGTAGGCATCGTAGCATAGGCATAGCAAAAGAGCGAGCATCTAGCAAAGCAAAGATAGAAGTGATTTCGAGGGTATGATCATCTTGCCTGCAAAGTTGTCAGAGTTGACTGGATCCTCGAAAGCAAACTCAATGGGCTCCTCGTTAGCAAACTTGTCTCCCGGCTCTACCCAAACAATACAAACAAGCAAAAGGAACACAATCAACCACGTGCAAAGCTCAAACAACATGATGCAAACATGGTATGCTATGCGGGATGCGGTATGTGATGCATATGCAAGATTTGACAAGAAATGAAAGAACCTGTCCTCAACTTGGAAATCCAAGTGTGCCACATGAAAGATGAGGTGATTTCGGTTGAAATCGATATAAAGATCGCCGGAATCGGATGCACGGTTTGGAAATGGCAAGCAAAACAAATATGGCACCGGTCTGCGATAAACAGCAAGTAGCCATCTAAATGCAACAAGTTAAACATGCTACATCACCCAAACATGACAAAAAAATACATGGCATGGATCCATTCATGATGCTTAACAAAATATGAACACTGAGCTACGTCCAATTCATCCACTAACAGGTTCAAACAAGCATGGCAAAAGTGCAATTGGTAAACAGGTTTCAGACTTAGTGAAATTAAAACTAGTCTGGAATTTCAGATCAGGTAGCACACTTTGGAGCATGACAACTAGATGCTACAGGAACTTAAAATGGCAAGGCAAGGCATGGCACGGAGCTACTCAAAGAGCTTAACAAAAGTACCTTAGTGACCTTGAGCCAAAAGGGATCTGAAAATACAAATGCAAGCATGTGAACATGGCGAAAACATAATCAGATCACAGACTTGGAGAAAAACTAGAGCATGCAATTCAGATATCAAGTAGGCATGTTCACGAGCTCGATGCACTCACTACAGAGCATGTCATGACAATCTAAGCATACACCCATCAAGAATGCATATTATACAAGCTAGACATGGCACGAACAACAACATAGCATGCACGGATCAACTACAACATCGTCGGCAAAATCGCTAACAAGTAGACAATTTGCCCAGATTCACGAAATAGCAAAAGTAGAGCTCGATTGAATCAAGCTAGGGTGCTCCATAATTGCAAACAAAGGCATGGATGGATAGAGAACTTCAAGATTAACAAATCATCTTTACTGATCATCCTCAAAAGAGGCACAGATCACTAGGAAACAACATGAACATATGGCATATTGATAAAACAGATCAAGGACTTAGTGGAATTGCTAAGTGCCTGAAATCAGCATTAAAGAATGCACCACTTTGCAAGCTTGTGATAGTCACCACACATATGAAAAAAATACATGGATGGCACCTCTGGAAAGATGGCAAAGCATATAACAAAACACATATAGAGCTCAGGAGCATATCATGCACACAATAATCATGGCAAAAATGACAAATAGCTATTTGGAGCAGCAGATCCGACAACTAACTCAAATAGCACTCTTCCAACGGCATTTCGGGCATCAAGACGAACTCAAATGAAAATGATGCAATGAGATGAAATGATGTACTCTCTGAGGTGAACCTTTTGATATGCTACACGCCCAAAACGGATCTACGGATGCAAAGTTACGGCACGATGAAATATGCAAAATGGTTAGGGTTTCTGAGAAAAAGTCAACCGAGAACTATTCCCAGATCTAGATCGGCCGGTACTGTTCATGCGCGTTCGACGAGGATCGCCGGGAAGGTCGGCGCCGGAGTTGATGGAGCTTGC
>NW_025230489.1:3788-4810 GCF_018294505.1 Triticum aestivum
AAGCTCTTTTCTGGCGCCATTGCCGGGGAGGTTAGCGCTTGAAGGTATATCTTTAGATCTTGCAATCGAATCTTTTAGTTTCTTGTTTTATCATTATTTTAGTTTATAAAAGAAAACTATAAAAATGGAACTGAGGATGCCTCATATGCTTCATCTTTTTAATGTGTTTCGTGAAAATAAGGATTCCGATAATTGTGTCAAAGTGTTAGAAAAAGAATGTATTAAAATGGTAGGCACGAAATCTTTGGATGATGAGCATGATTGCAATGTTGTTAGTATGAATTATTTGAATACCCATGATGCTAATGATATGCAAGGCCACAAGCTTGGGGAAGCTATGTTTGATGAAGATGATATTTTTTGTCCCCCAAGTTTTGATGTGCAAATTAATTCTGATGATAGCATGCCTCCTATTTATGATGATTATATTGATGAAAGTGGGGTTGGAAGAGTGTAAACTTTAGGAAGTAATGATCCCACTATTTTGGAGGGTGTTGAATCTTATTATGATAATTATGAAAGTCGGTTTGGAGAGATCATGACTTTAGTTAATGTTAATCCCATTATTTTGGAAGAGTGTCAACTTTGCATGCTTGTAGATCATGAAAAGAATGCTTTATGTGATGGTTATATTGTTGAACTTATTCATGATGCTACTGAAAATTATTATGAGGGAGGAATATATGCTTGTAGAAGTTGCAATAATATGAAGTTTCATCTCTATGTGTTGAAAATCTTGAAGCTATGCTTGTTTTACCTTCCTATGCAAGTTGATTCTTGTTCCCATAAATTGTTTGATCACAAAATCCCTATGCATAGGAAGTGGGTTAGACTTAAATGTGCTAGTCATATTCTTCATGATTCTCTCTTTATGTTTCAATTCTTATCTTTTATGTGAGCATCTTTGAAATCATCATGCCTAGCTAGGGGCGCTAAACGATAGCGCTTGTTGGGAGGCAACCCAATTTTATTTTTGTACCTTGCTTTTTTGTTCCTGTTTAGTAATAAATAAATCATATATC
>NW_025230489.1:9804-14174 GCF_018294505.1 Triticum aestivum
GACAGTAGCCCCTGATGCTTTGTTCGGTGTTCACAAAGAAAAGCCGAATAGAGGATCAAATAATATCGCAGGAGTCTAATATAAGTGTGTCAATATGCATATGCAGGCTTCGCTGTTGGCGTCCGCCGCACTGACTGCGGAGGTCGCCGTACTGAAGCAGGACCTCAAGGGGTCCAGGAAAGAGCTCGGCCTTGCCAAGAGGCAGCTCGAGGATAACAAGGGTAAGTAATACCCTATCTATAGATATGTATATATAAAAGAAGACGCGATTGCAAAATGACAGGATCAACGTTTATTTGCCAGGGACCACGACCGAGGTGGCGACCCTGAAGCAAGCGCTAACCAAGGCCGAGGATATAGCGGCCAAGGAGCGCACCGAGCGAGAGAAGCACGAGGCTCGGGTGGGCGAGGTGCAGGAAGAGCTCCAGGCTCTCGTGGCGAAGCACGAGGCGTTGGAGCTTGACTCAAAGACGCGGGAGAGTGCAAGAAGTGCCAAGGCCGAAGCCCAAAAGGCCCTCCAGGAGATCGACGCAATGAAGAAGATAGCGGTGGGTAAGGCTTTCTATATGCAAAGCAAGCATGTAAAAGTAAATTACTGATTACTTACCCGAATCCGGAGCTCTCCAGGAGCATTGGCAGATTTGCCCCGCAGTGTGTCCGATGCCGCACAATTTTACCAGGACGAGGATGGAAGCTCAACGGAGAAGCTGTTCTGGTCTCAGTATGCTGAGGCCGAACACCCGGTGCCAATGAGCAACCAGCTGAAGCAGATGGTCGAGCTACATAAGGCGGCCGATCGGGCCATGAAGAGCTTTATAGTCCGGTTGTGGCCTGGCGGCGCCCTTCCGAACAGCTTCTTTGGCCTGGTGAGGCGGCTTGTGGATGCCTGCCCGTGGCTGGAGATTGTCAAGCGATCTGTCTGCATTGAAGGTGCATGCCGGGCTTTCGCCCGTGTGAAATTGCAGTGGGTCAAGCTAGACGCCGTGAAGCTGATCAAGGAGGGGCCGCCGGAGGGCAAGGAGCACCGCCACCCCGAGATGTACTACGAGGGTGTTCTGCCGGGTGCCCGTCTCATTGCGGATGAGTGTTCAAAAGATGTAATATTTGAATGAGACTTACTCATTTTATCCTGTATTTATGAAAACTTGTTTCATATGTGCTATGCAACGCTTGTTTGAATTTAAAATATTACCTTATGTTTGGCTGTTTATCCAATCTGAGAGATGGCTAGTCCTCGGCTTCTGCCCCCATGCCACGAGTGCTGGGGTGTTCGGGATAAACCTGAGCACTCTTGTTCCCATGTTTGGTCCTTCGAGGGAGATGCTCAGCACAACGAACAAGGCAACCGGACTAATAATGCTTTATCACTCTCACTTAGCCATAGAATTCTATAATTTTAAATTTCGGCGAAGCCCCTGGTATTCGGAAGGCCGAATATGGGGCGCGATACACGCCTTTAAGCCGGACAGGGCCGGCCCCTCGCTCTAAGCGGGATAAGTCTTTAGGGACTCGAAAACCTCGCCGAACAGCGACCAGTCTCTCGCCTTATCATGACAGTGAGTTTTAGCTTTCTCTACTGAGGTGCTGAACCCAGCAGAACCGGGGCACAATCGCAGTAGTTCTCCTAGCGCTACCTTAGCCTATAGAGCGGAACGTAAGGTACCAAAACATAGGAGCTGGGCAAACCCAACATTTGACCAAAGACATGATTCGGAGCTGATGCATATAATGCTATAAGTTCGGGGTGCCACACTTGTGAAAGTGTTCGGACTTGTCACACCGTATTGTGAGGTACGTAAGCCCCTGGTGTATTAGCCATACCAATGTGTGTGGTTGCAAGGCGTCATTAATGAACATATATATATATATATATATATATATATATATATATATAACAAGAATGCAATAATAGTTGTAATGTCATGCATTGTTTATTAAAAAATTGCGTTAAAGCAGAGTGATACAGATAGTGCGATAAGCAAAGAGTAGGACTATGTCCCTTCCAAGGGCAAGCTGAGGAATGATATGAAATCGAATATTTCGCTCGTTACTGTAATCAACCTGGGAATTCCGTGGTATGACGTAGCTTTCTGCCTCCTTGGTTGCTGCATCATGTGTTCGGCAATAGTGCTGCCGGACAGTGTTTCCAGAGATAAAGGTCCTGAGAAAAAAAAAGAGAAAATAACCAAACGGGAAGCCCCTAGTGTGGTTTAAGCCGTGTCTTGGGGCGTGCCGCAGTTGTGCCCCCCTCCCCACCTATGCCCATGGTATTTTTAATGCGTAATTATGTACGCGCGGCACGAGTTTCGCCGTTGGGCTAGGCTTGGGGTGGCCGCCGTATTGCTACGCGAGCTCAGATCACGCTAGGTGGTCTATTTGCCGATTGCTCCGAGCACGCTTGAAGGTGTCCGGGCTTTGAAGCACCGAACTGGTTGATTGCCTTGAGAGGATGCTTTGTGCTTCTGCTGCGAGGGCCGCGGTGTGCTCCTCTGTTCGGAGGGAGTGCTATGTGTTTCCATATACTGTAATAACTCCGCGAGGTCCTGGAATCTTGAGCTTGAGGTATGCATAATGCGGTACCGCATTGAATCTAGCAAATGCGGTTCGCCCGAGCAGCGTGTGATAACCACTGCGGAACGGGACTATATCGAAGATTAACTCTTCGCTTCGGAAGTTATCCGGGGATCCGAAGACCACTTCCAGTGTAATTGAGCCTGTGCAATAGGCCTCCACACCTGGAATGACGCATTTAAAGGTCATTTTTGTGGGTTTGATACTTGAGGGGTCTATACCCATTTTGCGCACTGTGTCCTGCTAAAGCAGGTCCAGGCTACTGCCGCCATCCATAAGGACTCGAGTGAGGTGGAATCCGTCAATGATTGGGTCTAGGACCAGTGCGGCAAATCCGCCATGACGGATACTAGTGGGGTGGTCCCTGCGATCGAATGTGATCGGACAGGAGGACCAACGGTTGAACTTTGGGGCGACTGGCTCCAACGCATATACGTCCCTGAGCGCATGCTTCCGCTCCATCTTGGGGTTGTGGGTCGCGTATATCATGTTCACCGTCCTTGTTTTTAGCAATTAACTTGCCGGCCTGCTTGAACACCCAACAATCCCTGTTGGTGTGATTGGCTGGCTTGTCTGGGTGCCGTGTATTTGACACGAGCGATAGAGTATACGGTCCAAGCTGGACGGACCCGGCGTAGTTTGTTTGAATGGCTTTTTCCGCTGACTGGGTTTAGAGCCTTTGAATCCGGCATTGACTGTCGTATCCTCAGTATTTTCGCTGTTAATGCGGCGCTTATGTTTGTTGCGACATGACCTGCTATTGCCGTCCTTGGTATCTGAGGTACCATGGTTCTTTGATACGTTATTACTGTGAGCCAGCCAGCTGTCTTCTCCCGCACAAAAGCGGGTCATGAGCGTCGAGAGAGCTGCCATAGATTTTGGCTTTTCCTGACCAAGGTGCCGGGCTAGCCACTCGTCTTGGATGTTGTGTTTGAAAGCCGCTAAGGCCTCCGCATCCAGACAGTCGACGATTTGATTTTTCTTTGTAAGGAACCGAGTCCAGAATTGCCTGGCCGACTCTTCTGGCTGCTGAATTATGTGGCTCAAGTCATCGGCGTCTGGTGGTCGCACATAAGTGCCTTGAAAGTTGTCAAGGAATGTGGCTTCCAGATCATCCCAACAGCTAATGGAGTCCGCTGGCAAGTTGTTAAGCCAATGCCGTGCTGGTCCTTTGAAATTTAGTGGGAGGTATTTGATAGCGTGTAAGTCATCACCGCGCGCCATGTGGATGTGGAGGAGGAAATCCTTGATCCATACTGCGGGATCTGTTGTGCCGTCGTATGATTCAATATTTACAGGTTTGAAACCTTCAGGGAATTGATGTTCCGTTACTTCGTCTGTGAAGCATAAGGGGTGTGCGGCGCCTCTGTATTGGGCTATATCGCGACGCAGCTCGAATGGGTCTTGCCCGCTGTGTTTGGCCCGGCCGGATTTGCTTTTACTGTATCCGGCGTGACGTTTATCGTCTCGCAGAGTGGTGCGCCGTCATGATCTGTAGATCGATCTTGCATGCTTTTCTTTGTCCTCCAATATGTCTCGCAGGTCTGGCGTATCTCCCCATGCCTTTTTATTTGAATGGCGTCGGGGTGGAGGCTGAGCTTTTGGCTGGAATGCCTCTCTATCGTGGCCACGAGGTGGCCGATCAGCCGTATCATACGCTTCTTCCTCCAGTCAGGGTAGTAACCAGCACTTTGGGTAATTCTTGGAGGGGCGCTCGAGTTTATATTCCTCGGCCGTGAGGACTTCAGTCCACCTGTCAGCTAGCAGATCTTGATCAGCTTGAAGCTGCTGCTGCTTTT
>NW_025230490.1:0-4888 GCF_018294505.1 Triticum aestivum
TAAAATGTGATGATTTCTTCTCTCCTATTTTTATCTCCACGAAAGCCAATATATAGAGTTGGAGTTGGCGTCGGCAGGTGTCCAGGGGGGCCATGAGGTAGGGGGCGCCCCTCCCACCCTCGTGGACAGGGTGTGGGCCCCCTGGTCTTCATCTTTGGCGAGGATTTTTTATTATTTATTGTAAGGTATTCCGTGGAGTTTCAGGTCATTCCGAGAATATTTGCTTTCTGCACATAAAACAACACCATGGCAATTCTGCTGAAAACAGCGTCAATCCGGATTAGTTCCATTCAAATCATGCAAGTTAGGGTCCAAAACAAGGGCAAAAGTGTTTGGAAAAGTAGATACGACGGAGACGTATCAACTCCCCCAAGCTTAAACCCTTGCTTGTCCTCAAGCAATTCATTTGACAAACTGAAAGAGAAAAGGAAAGACTTTTACAAACTCTGTTTGCTCTTGTTGTTGTAAATATGTCAAGCCAGCATTCAAGTTTTCAGCAAAGATCATAACTAACCACATTTGCAATAATTCTCAGGTCTCATAATTACTCATATCAATAGCATAATCAACTAGCAAGCCATAATAATAAATCTCGGATGACAACACTTTCTCAAAACAATCATAATATGATATAACGAGATGGTATCTCGCTAGCCCTTTCTGAGACCGCAAAACATAAATGTAGAGCACCTTTAAAGATCAAGGACTGACTAGACATTGTAATTCATGGTAAAAGAGATCAAATCATAGTCACACCCAATATAGATTAATAGTGATGAATGCAAACGATAGCTGTGCTCTCCAGCTAGTGCTTTTTAATAAGAGGGTGATGACTCAACATAAAAGTAAATAGATAGGCCCTTCGCAGAGGGAAGCAGGGATTTGTAGAGGTGCTAGAGCTTGGTTTTGAAATAGAGATAAATAATATTTTGAGCGGTATACTTTCATTGTCAACATAACAACTAAGAGATGGCGATATCTTCCATGTCACACACATTATAGGCGGTTCCCAAACAGAATGGTAAAGTTTATACTCACCCTCCACCAACAAACATCTATCCATGGCTTGCTCGAAACAACGAGTGCCTCCAACATACATCAGGTCCCAGGGGGAGTTTTGTTTACAGTTAATTTTGATTTAGTTTGCATAAAGCATGGGACTGGGCATCCCGGTGACCAGCCATTTTATTGTGAGTGAGAAGCGGAGTCCACTCCTCTTGAGAATAACCCGCCTAACATGGAAGATAATGGCAGCCTTGTTTGATACATGAGCTATTCGAGCATACAAAATAGAATGTTCATTTGAAGGTTTAGAGTTTGGCACATACAAATTTACTTGGAACGGCAGGTAAATACCGCATATAGGAAGGTATAGTGGACTCATCTGGAATAACTTTGGGGTTTAAGGGATTGGATGCACAAGCAGTATTCCCGCTTAGTACAAGTGAAGGCTAGCAAAAGACTTGGAAGCGACCAACTAGAGAGCGACAGTAGCCATGTACATGCATTAAAATTAATAAACATTGGATGCAAGCATGAGTAGGATATAATCCACCATGAACATAAATATCGTGAAGGCTATGTTGATTTGTTCCAACTACATGCGTGAACATGTGCCAAGTCAAGTCACTTAAATCATTTAAAGGAGGATACCACCCCATCATACCACATCATAACCATCTTAATAGCATGTTGGCACGCAAGGTAAACCATTATAACTCATAGCTAATCAAGCATGGCACAAGCAACTATGCTCTCTAATTGTCATTGCAAACATGTTTATTCATAACCAGCTGAATCAAGAACGATGAACTCATCATATTTACAAAAACAAAAGAGGTCGAGTTCATACCAGCTTTTCTCATCTCAGTCAGTCCATCATATATCATCATAATTGCCTTTCACTTGCATGACCGAACGATGTGAATAATAATAAGAGTGCACGTGCATTGGACTAATCTGGAATCTGCGAGCATTCAATAAACAGGAGAAGACAAGGTAATATGGGCTCTTGGTCAAATCAACAATAATGCATATAAGAGCCACTTCAACAATTTAATCATGGTCTTCTCCTACTGACCCCTAAAGAAAAGAAAAGGAATAGAAACTATTTACACGGGAAAGCTCCCAACAAGCAAAAGAAGAACGGGAAATATTTTTGGGTTTTCATTTTAATTGCTACTGCTACAGCAAGAAGGTAAACTACTACTAATTTTTTTGGTTTTTCTTAAGGTTTAACAAACACACAAGAAGAAAGCAGGAAAAAGAAAATAAACTAGCATGGATATTACAGTGAAAGAGTATGAGCACCGACATCTAGCAATGAGTGTGTGTGAACATAAATGTAATGTCGGTGAGAAATACGTACTCCCCCAAGCTTAGCCTTTTGGCCTAAGTTGGTTTATTGCCAGGGATGGCCTGGCTGATATCCGTAGGCGTAGCTAGGGTCGTACTGTGATGCAGCGACTATCGCCTCCTGAGCTGCAACGTGGCGTCGAGCTGCCTCCGTTCTCCTCTCATACTCCTCTGCCACCTCTCTGGTAATAGTATATCCTCCATTTGCCTGGTAGTAAAAGAAGGCAGGAGCAGGGAGAGTAATACGGACAACATGCCGTTTGTTAAAGATTAGTCAATACCGGAGAGGTGATTCAGTCCTCTCAACAAACTGGTGGGAAACCATAGAATCAAAATCTAAATAAGTAGGAGGCAATTCCATGTCTCCCTCACGAACGTCTATCTCAAGAAAATTAGCTAAGCGGGTTGCATAAATTCCTCCAAAGAAATCTCTATTATATCTATTATGATGCAACCTACGTGCTACTATGGCTCCCATATGATAAGATTGGCCTCCTAGCACAGCACTCCTGAGAATGCTAAGGTCAGGGACACACATGTGACATGCTTCATCTTTAGCATTTATGCACCTACCTATAAAGAGAGCAAAATAATGTATAGCAGGAAAGTGAATGCTCCCTAAGGTAGCTTGTGTTATATCTCTAGATTCCCCTACGGTGATACTAGCAAGAAAATCTCTAAATTCAGATTTACGGGGATCAATAATACTACCCCAAGTGGTAGTTTGCAAGCAAAAGTAAAATCTTCTAAGTCCATGGTATAGGATTTATCATAAAGATCAAACATGACTGAAGGAGAATTACGCGAAGATGAAAATTCAAACCTCCTCACAAATGAGCTAGTGAGATCATGATACTGTGGGCATTTGTCTGCCTTTCCACAAGACCGGCGTTACACAAATATGCGTTAAATTCTTCTTTGATTCCAGCTCCATCCATAAAATTCTCCGAAGGCCATTCACAGGGCCTCACGGGAGCGTCTCTTGGTGGTTCCTCATCAGCATCACGCATAGCAAGCCTGGGGCCTTGCTTCCTTGAAGAACCCCCTTGTAACATCTTCCTAAGCATATTCTTTCCTCTGAAATAATTCTGAAATTTTTAGTAACTTCAAACAAAAGTGAACCAACCTCAATAAAACTGATAGCAACTACACCTACAAGTGTCTAGACCCTATATCAAGCATTAGAACTACTTGGAACCATATAAATTTGACATGCAAGCTCAAGAACATGGTCACCTATGCAACACAAATTTGCAATGAATAAAGCACTAGAACAAAAACTAATTGGACCAATGGAGGAGTCACATACCAAGGAACAATCTTCCCAAGCAGTTTTGCGAGAGGTGCTTTGAGCAAGGAGATCGAAAATCACAGCAAAGAGGGCTAGAACTCGTGCTTGTGTTGGTTTTTCGTGTTTGGGGGAGGAAGAAGAAGATGGGTGCATGAATAAGTGGAGGAGGGCCACCGTGGGCCCACGAGGTAGGGGGCGCGCCCAGGGGGGTAGGGCGCGCCCTCCACTGTCGTGGCCAGGTGGCAGCTCCCCCCACGGTAATTTTTGCACTATAAATCCTCAAATAATACCGAAAAAATCATATTAAATTGGCATGTCATTCTAAGGACTTTTATTTTCGGTATTTTTATATTGCACGGATAAATTAGGAAACAGACGGATAAGTACTATTTTTACTTTATTTCTACTAAATAACAGAAAGTACAGAGAGGGTACAGAAGGTTGTGCTTCTAGTTTCATCCATCTCATGCTCATCAAAAGGAATCCACTAACAAGGTTGATCAAGTCTTGTTAACAAACTCATTCCGATAATCATGGAACCGGAGAAATTTCGAATTGCACTAAGTTACCTCAACGGGGATATGCACATCCCCAATAATAAGTATATCATATTTCTTTTTGACAGTAGGAAGGGGAAATTCAAAACCTCCAAATATAATCGATGGAATTTTTCCAATAGAGTTGATACTATAAACTTGAGGTTGTTTCCTCAGAAATTGTACCGTATGCTCATTACCATTAACATGAAAAGTGACATTGCCTTTGTTGCAATCAATAACAGCCCCTGCAGCATTAAGAAAAGGTCTTCCAAGAATAATAGACATACTATCATCCTCGGGAATATCAAGAATAACAAAGTCCGTTAAAATAGTAACGTTTGCAACCACAACAGGCACATCCTCACAAATACCGACGGGTATAGCAGTCGATTTATCAGCCATTTGCAAAGATATTTCAGTAGGTGTCAACTTATTCAAGTCAAGTCTATGATATAAAGAGGGAGGCATAACACTAACACCGGCTCCAAGATCACATAAAGCAGTTTTAACACAATTTCTTTTAATGGAGCATGGTATAGTAGGTACTCCTAGATCTCAAAGTTTCTTTGGTATTCCACCATTAAAAGTATAATTAGCAAGCATGGTGGAAATTTCAGCTTTCGGTATCTTTCTTTTATTAGTAATGATGTCTTTCATATATTTAGCATAAGGATTAGTTTTGAGCACATCAGTCAATCGCATA
>NW_025230490.1:8206-8703 GCF_018294505.1 Triticum aestivum
GGTAGAGTATTCAACCCAAATTTGTTGATTCGACACAAGGGGAGCCAAAGGATATTCTCAAGTATTAGCAGCTGAGTTGTCAATTCAACCACACCTGGAAACTTAATATCTGCAGCGAAGTGTTTAGTAGCACAGTAATATGATAGTGGTGGTAACGGTAACAAAAGAGTAGTGCAAGTAATAGTAAATATTTTTGGTATTTTGTAGTGATTGTAACAGTAGCAACGGGAAAGTAAATAAGCGTAAACCAGTATATGGAAAGCTCGTAGGCATCGGATCAGTGATGGATAATTATGCCGGATGTGGTTCATCATGTAACAGTCATAACATAGGGTGACACAGAACTAGCTCCAATTCATCAATGTAATGTAGGCATGCATTTCGAATATAGTCATATGTGCTTATGGAAAAGAACTTGCATGACATCTTTTGTCCTGCCCTCCCGTGGCAGCGGGGTCCTAATGGAAACTAAGGGATATTAAGGCCTCCTTTTAATA
>NW_025230490.1:9292-14171 GCF_018294505.1 Triticum aestivum
TGAACTCCTCAAACTATGGTCATCACCGGGAGTGGTCCCTATTATTGTCACTTCGGGGTTGCCGGATCATAACACATAGTAGGTGACTATAGACTTGCAAGATAGGATCAAGAACTCACATATATTCATGAAAACATAATAGGTTCAGATCTGAAATCATGGCACTCGGGCCCTAGTGACAAGCATTAAGCATAGCAAAGTCATAGCAACATCAATCTCAGAACATAGTGGATACTAGGGATCAAACCCTAACAAAACTAACTCGATTACATGATAAATCTCATCCAACCCATCACCGTCTAGCAAGCCTACGATGGAATTACTCACGCACGGCGGTGAGCATCATGAAATTGGTGATGGAGGATGATTGATGATGACGACGGCAACGAATCCCCCTCTCCGGAGCCCCGAACGGACTCCAGATCAGCCCTCCCGAGAGGTTTTAGGGCTTGGCGGCGGATCCGTATCGTAAAACACGATGATTTCTTCTCTCCTATTTTTTCTCCCCGAAAGCCAATATATAGAGTTGGAGTTGGCGTCGGAAGGTGTCCAGGGGGCCCACAAGGTAGGGGGGCGCCCTAGGGGGCCGCGCCCCCCACCCTCGTGGACAGGGTGTGGGCCCCCTGGTCTTCATCTTTGGTGAGGATTTTTTATTATTTATTGTAAGGTATTCCGTGGAGTTTCAGGTCATTTCGAGAATATTTGCTTTCTACACATAAAACAACACCATGGCAATTCTGCTGAAAACAGCGTCAGTCCGGATTAGTTCCATTCAAATTATGCAAGTTAGAGTCCAAAACAAGGGCAAAAGTGTTTGGAAAAGTAGATACGACGGAGACGTATCAACGCTTAATTGTACTTTCTCAAAGCACATACCTTGACAAAGTTTTGAAGAAGTTCAAAATGGATCAAGCAAAGAAAGGGTTCTTGCCTGTGTTACAAGGTGTGAAATTGAGTCAGACTCAATGCCCGACCACTGCAGAAGATAGAGAGAAAATGAAATATGTTCCCTATGCTTCAGCCATAGGCTCTATCATGTATGCAATGTTGTATACCATACCTGATGTGTGCCTTGCTATTAGTTTAGCAGGGAGGTACCAAAGTAATCCAGGAGTGGATCACTGGACAACGGTCAAGAACATCCTGAAATACCTAAAAAGGACTAAGGATATGTTTCTCGTTTATGGAGGTGACAAAGAGCTAGTCGCAAATGGTTACGTCGATGCAAGCTTTGACACTGATCCGGACGATTCAAAATCACAAACCGAATATGTGTTTATATTGAACGGTGGAGCTGTCATTTGGTGCAGTTCTAAACAAAACGTCGTGGCGGGATCTACGTGTGAAGCGGAGTACATAGCTGCTTTGGAAGCAGCAAATGAAGGAGTCTGGATGAAGGAGTTCATATCTGATCTAGGTGTCATACCTAGTGCATCGGGTCCAATGAAAATCTTTTGTGACAATACTAGTGCAATTGCCTTGGCAAAGGAATCCAGATTTCACAAGAGAACCAAGCACATCAAGAGACGCTTCAATTCCATTCGGGATCAAGTCCAGGTAGGAGACATAGAGATTTGCAAGATAAATACGGATCTGAATGTTGCCTCTTCCACGAGCAAAACATGATCAGCACCAAGACTCCATGGGTGTTAGAACCATTACTGTGTAATCTAGATTATTGACTCTAGTGCAAGTGGGAGACTGAAGGAAATATGCCCTAGAGGCAATAATAAAGTTATTATTTATTTCCTCATATCGTGATAAATGTTTATTATTCATGCTAGAATTGTATTAACCGGAAACATAATACATGTGTGAATACATAGACAAACATAGTGTCACTAGTATGCCTCTAATTAACTAGCTCGTTGATCAAAGATGGTTGAGTTTCCTAGCCATAGACATGAGTTGTCATTTTATTAACGGGATCACATCATTAGGAGAATAATGTGATTGACTTGAACCATTCCGTTAGCTTAGCACTTGATCATTTAGTTTACTATTATTGCTTTCTTCATGACTTATACATGTTCCTATGACTATGAGATTATGCAACTCCTGATTACCGGAGAAACACTTTGTGTGCTACCAAACGTCACAACGTAACTGGGTGATTATATAGGTGCTCTATAGGTGTCTCCGATGGTACTTGTTGAGTTGGCATAGATCGAGATTAGGATTTGTCACTACGATCGTCAGCGAGGTATCTCTGGGCCCTCTCGGTAATGCACATCACTATAAGCCTTGCGAGCAATGTGATTAATGAGTTAGTTGCGGGATGATGCATTACGGAACGAGTAAAGAGACTTGCCGGTAACGAGATTGAGCTAGGTATTGAGATACCGACGATCGAATCTCGGGCAAGTAACATACCGCCGACAAAGGGAACAATGTATGTTGTTATGCGGTTTGACCGATAAAGATCTTCGTAGAATATGTAGGAACCAATATGAGCATCGAGGTTCCGCTATTGGTTATTGACCGGAGAAGTGTCTCAGTCATGTCTGCATAGTTCTCGAACCCGTAGGGTCCGCACGCTTAAAGTTCTGTGACGATCGGTATTATGAGTTTATGTGTTTTGATGTACCGAAGGTAGTTTGGAGTCCAGGATATGATCACGGACATGATGAGGAGTCTCGAAATGGTCGAGACGTAAAGATCGATATATTGGACGACTATATTTGGACATCGGAATGGTTTTGAGTGAGATCGGGAATATACAAGAGCATCGGGAGGTTACCGGAACCCCCCGGGAGGTATATGGGCCTTATTGGGCCTTAGTGGAAGAGAGAGGAGAGGAGCAAAGGAGGGGGCATCCCCCCAAACAGGGGGGCCGGCCCCCCTTTCCTTTCTCCCTCCTTCCCTTCCTTTCCCTCTCCTACTCCAACTTGGAAGGGGGGATCCTACTCCCGGTGGGAGTAGTACTCCCCTTGGCGCGCCCTCCTCCTGGCCGGCCGCCTCCCCCTCCTCTACTCCTTTATATACTGGGAGGGGGGCACCCCTTGGAGACACAACAATTGATCATTGATCTCTTAGCCGTGTGCGGTGCCCCCTCCACCATATTCCACCTCGGTTATATCGTAGCGGTGCTTAGGCGAAGCCCTGCGTCGGTAGCATCATCAACACTTTCATCACACCGTCGTGCTGAAGGAACTCTCCCGCAAAGCTCTGCTGGATCGGAGTTCGTGGGACGTCATCGAGCTGAACGTGTGCTGAACTCGGAGGTGTCGTGCGTTCGGTACTTGGATCGGTCGGATTGTGAAGATGTTCGACTGCATCAACCGCGTTGTCATAACGCTTCCGCTTTCGGTCTACGAGGGTACGTGGACATACTCTCCCCTCTCCTTGCTATGCATCACCATGATCTTGCGTGTGCGTAGGAATTTTTTTGAAATTACTACGTTCCCCAACACAAACTGCCTATTTTTGCGTTTTAAAAATAATATCAAATCACCTATTTGGGGGTTAAATAATACAATATTACATCTATTATTTATCTAAAATCCCTAAAATACATGTTGCGGGCTTTCCGGAGGCTTCTGGTCGAGCTACAGGATGGAAATCAAGGCCCAAACCCGGCTCGGACGCCGGGCTTTGGGCCGGGCCACCCATGCCCAGGTTTAGTATACACATAAGTACTATATAGTATGCTTATATATTATACTAGAGTGCAAATTGCACTAGCATATGCTTGCTTCTTTGCATATTATAAAAAAACACAATTTCTGTGCAAGTTTTGTCATTGTTTGTTTTAAGTTCATTTTCAATTTCTTTCTTCTTTAAGGGTACTAGCCACTAACTCATTCTTCCTTAGATACTTCGTTTGCTTATTTTATGTTACTTTCTATATTCATAGAAAAATATGAATGGACATTGATTTTTTTTTGACCGTGAATGGACATTGATTTTCATTCTAATGTTGCCATTTTTTACTGAATGTCAAAAAATAATTTTGACACCTGATTGATAGTCGTCTTTTTTTTGTTCTTGTCCATTTGTAGACTGTCCAGTTTACTAATTTGAATAGAATTGATTATTTTTGTTGTTGAAATGTGTACGCGTTACTTTAATTTGCATTTAGTACTTTGATCCGCAACAAACTTTTTTCACCAACTCTCATTGTGTTGATCTTAATTCCACATCTTAAAAACGCATGGTGTAAAATGTTAAAGAAATTTGATATAACCAATGCAATTTGATATGTGATTCTAATTAAAAGACCTGGCATGATGGTTCCTAAATATAGTAGACTAGAATTTGTGTTTTAGTTTCCTCCTTTTTCCCTCTATTAATTTTTATATTATGATGTACGTGTGTGAAAGCAAATATACCCGTCAAAGCAAAGCATGTATATACATGGTGATGGTTATGCAAGTGCTTTGAGAGTATAATGTGCGCATGCATAAGTAACTAGATGATACCTCGCACGTTGCTGCGGTAACTTTGTTAAAAATGCGTAAATAGTTGCTAAAAATAACTAAATCTAATAAAAATAAAATATAAGCTTGAAAACAAATAAAATAAAGTCTCTAAAAATAGAATATAAACTTTTGAATTACTGTTAAAAATATCATTTCAAACAAAAATATGGAGGATGACTAACATGCGTGTATGATGTGGCAGCGTTACATGGATAGACTAATCCAAAAATAATTCTAATTTATATGTTTGGTTATGTGGCAGATTTTGTATGGCTTAGTGGGACATAAGATCTAAATGCATGGCCTTAGTGGGGACGTTCACTTATGTGGCAGATTTTGCATGGCTTAGTAGGATAGAAAATTTAAATGCATGGCCTTAGTGACGACTGAGATGGACACTTTGCATATTGAGAGAATTGGGACCAACTTCTTAAGAATGTAAGATTAGTTTTAGCCAC
>NW_025230491.1:0-14162 GCF_018294505.1 Triticum aestivum
CCCAGGGCGGTGCCCCTGGCCGTAACAACAGCAACACCGGTGGCAACGGCCGCAATGGAGGAGGAAATGGGGGTGGCCGCCGTCGCTGGCGCCCTAGGTGCCAGATATGTAAGAACTGGGGGCATGAGGCGACGGACTGTCGCGGCCGCTATGACCGCGACCACCGCGCCGCCAACTCTGCCTCCGCCTCCGCCTCCAAGCATGAACCGCCGCACTGGATCCTGGACACCGGTGCGACGGATCACCTGACGAGTGATCTTGACCGTCTTCACTTCCATGAGCGCTACGGCGGGAAGGATCAAGTGCAAGTGGCGAATGGTGCAGGTTTGTCTATTTCGCATATTGGTCATTCCATTATACCCAGTTCATCTCTGCGTTTACGCAATATTCTTCGTCTTCCACATATACAT
Source organism: Triticum aestivum (assembly GCF_018294505.1). Classification (NCBI taxonomy): domain Eukaryota; kingdom Viridiplantae; phylum Streptophyta; class Magnoliopsida; order Poales; family Poaceae; genus Triticum; species Triticum aestivum. The sequence goes on from NW_025230491.1 coordinate 411, forward strand.
CAACATCTATTGTCCGTTTATCGACTTGTTCTTGATAATGATGTTTTTGTAGAATTTCACCGTTTCTTTTTCCTTGTTAAGGACATATCCATGAAGAAAATTCTTCTTCGCGATAGAAGTCGTGGCGGCCTCTACCCCATCCCGTTTGGTCGCGCGTCGTCTTCCTCCACTCTCCAAGCGTCTCTCAGTGTCAAGAGCACTTCGTGCCAGTGGCATCAGCGTCTCGGTCATCCCTCCAATAAAATTGTTCAAGACATTGTTAAGAGCAATGATTTAGTGTGTTCTTCTGAATGTCATTTTTCAGTGTGTGATGCTTGTCAGCGTGCTAACAGTCGACAATTACCGTATACTTTATCCACTCATGTTTCTACTATGCCTCTTGAGTTAATTCATTCTGATGTTTGGGGGCCTGCTCTTGCCTCTTCGGGAGGCTATAAGTATTATGTGAGCTTTGTCGATGATTATTCTCGTTTCACTTGGATATATCTTCTTAAGCACAAGTCTGACGTTGAGCAAGTATTTTATGCTTTTCAGGCTCATGTTGAGCGTCTTTTCCGCACTAAAATCATATCCGTTCAGTCAGACTGGGGCGGTGAGTACCACAAATTACACCGCTATTTCCAACGCACTGGGATCTCTCATCGTGTGTCCTGCCCACACACCTCTCAGCAAAACGGGATTGCTGAACGCAAACACCGTCATCTTGTGGAAACAGGTCTGGCCTTATTGGCTCATTCGTCTCTCCCTTTATGGTATTGGGACGAAGCTTTCCTTGCTGCATGTTACTTGATTAATCGCATGCCTACACATGTTCTCCAACAAGATACACCCTTGTACCGGCTCCTTAAAGTCAAACCCGATTACACCTTTCTCCGCACCTTTGGGTGCGCCTGCTGGCCTAGCTTGCGCAAATATAACGCCCACAAGCTTGCTTTCCGGTCCACTATGTGTGTGTTCTTAGGCTATAGCCAGCTGCATAAGGGGTACAAATGTCTCGACTGTTCCACGGGTCGTATCTACATCTCCCGTGATATTGTGTTTGATGAGTCTGTGTTTCCATATGCCACACCTGGGGTCACCGTCGATATCTCCTCCTTGGCTGATGTTCTCTCGTTTCCTTCCAATGAGCCGGTTACGGGTGACCATATGCGTAAATACGACTTATCCTACCTATCTACTGATCCGCTTGTTCCAGGCCATATTGCTTCTGTGCAGGCAAACCAGGACGCCGCTCCTCCCTCCTTGGCGATCGACGTGCATGGCGCATGCACATTGCCCGGCTCGTCAACTGCCTCGTCGCCCGGCCCATCTTCCGTGACGTCCCCGCCCTCTGCGGGCCGCTCGGCTGGTCAGCCCGCTGCGGACGCGCCGACCTCCCCGGCGATCGACGTGCATGGCACATGCATGTCCCCCGGCCTAGCGACCGTGCCGGCCTCCCCTGGCCCCTCATCAGCGCCAGCACCGGCCACTTCATCGCCTGCTGCCACGTCGTCCTCAATGCAGGAGGCTGCTGCTCCCTCCTCACCGCCCGACCAGCTCGCGTCGCCTTCTGTTGAGGGCAGCCCTGTCCCCTCAACCGCGATGCCTCCAGCTGCTCCAGGCCACACCATGGTCACGCGCACCCGCGATCATACTCGTCGTGTGCTTGTTCCCACTGATGGAACTGTCCGCTACGACCCTCGCCGCCGTGCTTTTCACGCTATGCCTGTATCTCATCGCGATGCCCTCCGTGAGCATGCTTGGCGCACCGCAATGATGGATGAGTTGGACGCTCTACGTCGCAACAGGACTTGGGTTCTTGTGCCTCGTCCGCGTGGTGTTAATGTCGTTGGGAGCAAGTGGATCTTCAAGACCAAGCATCGTCTGAATGGCTCCATTGATAAGCATAAAGCTCGTCTGGTCACGCGTGGTTTCACCCAACAGCTTGGCATTGACTATGGTGATAGCCAGCCACCGTTCGACTGGTTCTTGCTCTAGCTGTGTCTCGCGGATGGATTCTCCGTCAGATTGATGTCAGCAACGCTTTCCTACATGGTTACTTGTCTGAGGATGTCTACATGCAGCAGCCACCAGGTTTTGAGGACGCTCGGTATCCCTCTCATGTGTGCAAGTTGCAGCGGGCTCTCTATGGACTAAAACAGTCCCCTCGCGCATGGTATGCTCGGCTCAGTTCTCGTCTTCTCCAGTTGGGGTTTGTTCCCTCCCGAGCCGACGCCTCTCTGTTTTTCTTCCGCCATCAGGATGTTCAGATATACATGCTTGTCTACGTGGATGATATTGTTATTGCTGGTTCTTCTCCACGTGCAGTTGACGGTCTTGTTCATTCACTTGCGGCCACCTTTCCTATTAAGGATCTTGGGCCGTTGGAATACTTTCTTGGCTTGGAAGCGTTGTACAATTCAGGGGGTATGACCTTGACACAACGGAAGTATGACATGGATCTTTTACACCGTGTGAACATGGAGAATTGTAAGTCCACTTCCACACTGTTGTCTACCTCCGACCAGCTTGCACGGGTGTCTGGACAGCCTCTTGGTGCCGATGATTCTTTCCGGTATCGCAGTGTCGTTGACGGATTGCAGTATTTGACTCTCACTCGCCCAGATATTTCATTTACAGTGAACAAGGTATGCCAGTTTCTCTCACAGCCCACTGATGTTCATTGGAAAGCTGTTAAGCGCATCATGCGCTATGTAAAGGGAACATTGCAAACCGGACTGAAGTTTCGGAAGGCTGTCTCCACCAACATTAGTATTTTCACTGACGCAGACTGGGCCGGGTGTCCTGATGATCGACGATCCACTGGAGGCTTTGCCATCTTTGTTGGCCCAAATCTCATCTCCTGGAGTTCTAAGAAGAAACCGACGGTGTCGAGATCTAGTACGGAGGCTGAGTACAAAGCTTTGGCAAATGGAGCTGCTGAGGCCATTTGGGTAGAATCACTACTCAAGGAGCTTGGTGTTTCCCAGCAGCGTGTTCCTGTTCTATGGTGTGATAATTTAGGAGCCACATACCTGACTGCCAACCCAGTTTTTCATGCACGCACCAAGCACATTGAGATTGATTTCCACTTTGTGCGTGAGCGTGTTGCTTCTGGAGCTCTTGATGTCAGGTTCATTTCTTCTAATGATCAGTTGGCTGACGTGTTTACCAAACCAGCCACTCGACAGATGCTAGACCGTTTTAGTACCAATCTAAACCTTGTACATAGTAGAAGTTCAGATTGAGGAGGTATGTTAAAATAGGTCTAACGTGTCATGTATACGTATTATGCACGTATGTAACTTGTTTATGCTGATCATTATATATAAAAAGACGTGGAGAGGCTTTGCCCCACAGAAAACCCTAAACCTATTCTCAAACTGACATGACACTCCAGCGACCTGTGTCAGCGTCGTGTCGTATATGGGGAGCGATCGGGCGGATGGAGTAGCGTTGCTGGTAGTTGAATTAATACTCCTGCTAGTGATGCTAGCTAGCACGCGTATGATGGGACACTTCTTGGTCTTGTGCAACCACCGAGTTATTCTGCGTATTTTACTCAACCAGCGTGATGTATGATGCCTCTTAAAAAACTACTAGAAATACACAAACTCAATTAATTTGACTAAAAAATGAACGAACATCTAACTGCAATTTGACTCAACCAGCCGGCGGCCAGCGTGCTGGCCAAAGACGGATGCATGGACAATTTTACGTGTTGTAACTGTAAACCACCGCCACTGCTTCCTCCCCTTGCACCTTCAGCGTTTGATGGATTCGATGATAGGGCTTGGGTCTCTCTCCGTAGCCAGGTTGAGTCTTTCACACTGCTCGTATAGGAAAACACATCGCTTATTTGTTTCACGCCAATATTTCATAGCAGTCGGTTTATAGTAGACAGCTAATGATCGATGAATAACGATTTTGATAGAAGTAATAACTAATTACTATGGGAAAATGCATACTCTAACTGGCCGACGACTATGTACAAGCTTCCGTCTAAAGCTACAACTGTTAGGGATGAGGGAATGACACTATCGCTTTGCTTTGGGGGACTATATATATGGAACGTGCATGCCTAAATCATGCAAGAGCCATGTATGTACTCCCTCCGTTTCTAAATATAAGTCTTTGTAGAGATTTCACTAGATGGACTACATACGAAACAAAATGAATGAATCTAAACTTAAAATGCATCTATATACATCCGTATGCGGTTTATAGTGGAATCTCTACAAAGACTTACATTTAGGAACGGAGGGAGTAGTCATGAGTACAACATGTGTGACCCAAACAAATGGATGGGTTGCTGCAGTTGGGCCTGATTAAACGTCTAGTTTACAAAGTTTGGAGAGACAAGCTTGTCGACGTACGCCATGCAAAATGCATCTTACACGTCTTTGGCTCTTTCTCGGTTAATTTCTTGCTATTAGTCTTATAAGTACAAATGTCAATACAGGCAGCAAGTAATGGAGCAGTAATAAATCAAGCGGAATATATGCGTGCAGCATGCAGATTCTTGTGCGCATATGTAAGTGTTGAGTACGGTGATTGTGGAGATAGACTAGGAAGGCCCAGTTCTTCTGAGCAGATTGTGAAGAATTTGGGTCTGGAAAATTTAGAGCCAAAAGAACTCGTTTTGACTTTCAAAATCTGGAGAGGATTCTCTAAAATCCTAGTGCAATCCAAAAGCACCCAAAAAGCTTGATTTTCCCAGAATCCTGGGATGTTGGCAAGTCCCACCAGTGAAAACGTTTCAAAATAGAAGAGTACCCCTATCCCATTCGGAAATTACATCCGGAATGCCACTGCCCATCCACGCGCTGGACCAGAGAAACAAGCGAGCGGACCCCTCGACTTCTGTTCGCATCGTGGGAAAGGAGTCGAGACGCAGCGACGGCTAGGGTTGCTGCGCCGCCGCCGGACCAACCTCGCCGGCCAGGTTCCCACCACTGCCGCCCGCCTTATCTCACTCCGCCGCCCCTCTTCCTTCGCTGCTCGTCCTCCCCTCCGTCATGTCTCCACCAACACCGACGGCCACCGGCGCTGCACCTCGACGGCCACCGGCACTACACCTCGACGGCCACCGACGGGCACCGGCGCCGCACCTCGACGGCCACGAGCAGCCCACGCGAGGAGCAGACCACACCCACGGTGAGGCATCCTCTTTCCCTATCTTGTTATTCTTATTTTTTTCTTATGCTATGGATAGGGAGACTGATTTATGTTGCATAGGTAGATGGATTGATGCTTGGATTTGTTAGATAGATGGATGGATTGATTGTTGATGCTGGTAGATTTCCAACAACACCCACCAGTTAGGAGATATGAGACATTCAACCATCGACATTCTTCTTTGCAAAATGTCATCGAAAGAATATTTGGTGTTCTCAAGATGAAATGGCGAATTCTTGGAGTTGGAGGCATACCTCGGTACAAACCGGAGACCCAAAAGATGATAGTCACTGCATGCATGTGTCTCCACAATTGGCTTCGTGATAGCAAGTTACGTGATGAGCATCTTGACAAGTTCGACAATGATGCATATGTGCAACCTCCATTGCCGATTACAGGTGCCAATGCTCTACCACCAGAAGATGATGGTACCATGAACGCAATACGCGAGGCGATTGCTGCTAGTCTCATACCTTGAGATTATCCATTTTTTTAGTTCATCCACTTTTGTAATGAACAAATCTTTTATGATTTTTTTATTTTTCTTTTAAAAAATTTGAATTGTTTTTATTTTCAAATTTCTGAATTATTTTAACCTCTAATCTCTAATCACCACCCCTCATCACTGCTCAATTTATCCTCTAATCTCTAATCACCCCTCATCATTCCAAATCATCTAACTTCCTGAACGGTCACCCGTCCTCCCACTCCCCCAGCCTGAGCACGCTTAACTTCCGGGTTCTATTCTCCCTCGTTTCCAAGTCTGCACTTGCTGTTTTCCTAACAATAGTAAGATGTCAATCCTATTAACCCTCAGGAATTTTGCTTGAGCATGAAGTGACACACTTCACTGTTTGAGTTTGAAACTATTGTTTTAAAAAACAATAATTATTTAGTAACACTAATATTTCTTGAATAATTAGTTTGACCATTGTTTGACCATAGTTTGACCAGATTTGACCAAAATACAAAATAACTGAAATAATTATTTAGTAACACTAATATTCTAGAATAATTAGTTTGACCATTGTTTGACCACAGTTTGAATTTTTTTTCGATTTTTTCCACTCTAGATCTTAAAAGCCACGTAACTTTTTTTCTGTTAGGTTTTTGAGGATTTTGAAAATGTTTAACGGGGTTCCCATGAACTAGTACTAATGTTTAACTTTTTGAGTAGATGATTTTTCATATAAAAAACTTTTTCATCTGAGTTCGTATGCAAAAGTTATGCCCATTTTACTAAATTCTAGAGAGATTTTGCAAATAAAGTCGAAATTCAGTTCGTGCCATGAACCGGTACTAATGCCTCAAACCCCATTAGTACCGGTTTGTGGCACGAACCGGGACTAAAGGTCTAACCCTTTAGTCCCGGTTGGTGCCACGAACCAGGACTAATGGGAATCGGCAAAATAAATTAATTCTGTTTAGTACCATTAGTTTATAACATTGAAAGTCTGGGAAAGAAAAAACAGAAATGGATGTATAGAAAATTTAAATTTAATTTGTTTTCTGCTGATATTTGCAGCGATGTCATCACATTTATGATAACTGATATCTTCACGTAGGACCCACCGTAAAATTAACTGATGATTATTTCCTCGTCAAAAAAAATGTAGTACTCCCTCTGTTCCTAAATGTAAGTCTTTTTAGTTATTTCAATACGAATTATATACAGATGCATGTAGACATATTTTAGAGTGTACATTCACTCATTTTGCTCCATATGTAGTTCGTAATTAAATCTATAAAAAGTCTTATATTTAGAAACGGAGGGTTCCTAAATGTAAGTCTTTTTAGAGATTTCAATACGAATTACATAGGATGAATGTAGACATATTTTAGAGTGTACATTCACTCATTTTGCTCCATATGTAGTTCATATTGAAATCTCTAAAAAAGACTTATATTTAGGAAAGCAGGGAGCAGATATCAAGTTCTTGTTCTCAGGGTAAAAACTAAGAAGTTGTGTGTTTCGGTATAGCCTTTTGTGGTTCAGATGTTCCATGCCGATATATGTCTTGTTCTAAAAGAACTTAATGTTTGGTGAAATAGTCATATTTTTCTCCATTGACGTGTAGTGTTGGTGTAATAACCTATCTACAACATTTCTACAGATTTACTAGTTATGTATCTATGATCTTTGATATCTTGATTCTTATGCATTCTTCTTGAATTTGTTGTGACAGAGAGATTGCTGAAGTCTCAAAGCGGCCATGTAGAAAATTTTGCCACACCTCGAGATTTACTTCAGCTTCATATAGGCGATATGTTTGGGCAGACCTCACGGATATCTTGCTTTACCAAATCATTCTTCTTCTTAGCTCATTCCATGAATTTCTTGCAATTACTGGCACATGCCGCTCTTGGCGTGATGCAATATCTTCCTTCCCACCCATATATGCCTTTGCCTTCCCACCTCTCCACCTCAAATCTGATATTCGCTATGCTCATCAGCATATCACCGGAAAATACAGTCTTTTATCTAATTATAAATGGAAACTTAATGATCCCACGAACAGTAACTTATCTCTTCATCGTACAGCGCCCCGAAACACTCCAAGTTACATGCGTTTTTTGGGTTGTTCATATGGGTATCTTATCTTCTCCTGTAGGGAGCACTTCCTCCTTGTTGATGCTTACACGTGCACTAAGGTGAAGCCCCCCAAACTCCCAGCAAAACGCAACTGTGAAATCTATTGTGGGTTCCTTATGGCTCCACTCAGTTCGCCAAAGTCGCGCCTCCTCCTTTGCTCGCGAAAGTCCATGTTCCTATGGAAAGTTGGAACAACCTCCTGGACGGAGAGCCCCTTTGTTGGTGAAGCTAAATTTATTTATCAGATTGTGCTCTTTAAAGGTCAGATGTTTGCCATGGACTCTCTTTATAGGCTCAATACCATATCCTTGGCACCTCAGCTCGGCATGCAGGAAGTAACAGTTTTGTGGGGAGAGGACGTGGTTGTTGTAGGCTCAAGTAATGTTCCATGGTTGGTGGTACGTGGTGACATGCTTCTCATGGTTGATGTGGTTGAGTACTTCTTTCAAGTCTTCCGCTTAGATTTCTCAGCCAAACCAGCTAAGTGGGTCAAACTGGAAAAGTTGGAAAATTGGGCTATGTTTGTTAGCATTGGGTTGAGGCGCCCTACATTTTCTTGCATGAACCCTGAAAGATGGGGTGGAAAGAGTAATTGCATTTACATTTCGAGTCTTTCATCTCAAGATTCTGATGCTCCTTGGATAGCAACAGAGCTCGGTCAGTCGATTTACAGTGCAGCTCACCGCGATTCATACGGAAGGCGCAAGGCAGGAGATTGAGAGCTTCTGGGTGCTTCCCAGCTTGGTCTATGGTGCCGGCCAGTGAACAATCAACTTTGCACTTCACATAGTTTTTGCTATCCTAGCACATGCCCTGACAACGGCAGGTCTTAAGGACTTGTAGTTACAGCACTAAGTTTTCGTTCTTGTTGACTTAGTATCACCCTATCTATGTTGAACTCAGTCAGTTGTGTATTCAATATGAAAGGCACACACATACTCAGGTTAACGGCATTTTTGATGGATCGTCTTTGATATATTGCAAATTTGCAAGTCTAGTAGGCAAGCTCTGTTAGACTCTACACACTTTCATTCCACCATTGGTAAAATTCTCCAATAATGTGTGGTTCATATATATCAATATATCATACATGTTCTTAGAATGGGAACGGAACTGACATCCAAAGGCCGGCCTTCAGTTACCAGCTGCAAGTCCATTTACCTTAATTTTTCACGATCTTGAAAAGTAAATCTATGGTCAGCTATTACTATAACTTGAGCTTTTAAAATTAACTGACATGTTAACAGTGCCACACATAGAGGATCAATTGACAGGCCATCTGGACAATATTTTTGCCAAAAGTGTGTGTAAAATTAAACTGCCAACGTTGAACGATAGGAAAACATGTCTTCACAACTTATGCGATGGCCTGTTTTGATCTCACAAAAACTGTATGTGATAGTATCAGTCATATGGTGTGAAAATTCTGGTTGGCAAGCCAGGAACAGGGGCGGGCCCACTTCAATTCATGGGTATTCAGTTGAACTGAATACCCATTATTTTTTGCAAAAAAATAGGTATATATAGTGTATATATGGCTATGTATGGAAGGAGCGGCGCGCAGCGGGGCAGAGCTCGCTTGAGGAGATGGCGTTGAGCTCGAAGGAGTGATGGCGAGGAGCAAGGTTGCGGTGGTATGGCGCTTAGCGGCGGCGGTCCAGCGCCTGGCAGGGTCGACGAGCAGCGACGGGAATTGCGGGGCGAGCACGCGACGCCATGTTCTGCAGGCTCCCCACGTGCTGGTGTAGCACTTGAGGTCGTCGAGGCCGTCGGCAATGTGGCCGACGAGCTCCGGCGGCAGGTTCGTCCAGCCCCGGAATGGAGGCATGGCCGTGCTAAAATGAACAGACCGAGAGAAGCTCAGAGTCCTCCATATACGCACACATCAGTTTTCCCAGTCCAAAACTGCTTCCCAAAAATTACGCTAACAAGTAACAACAATATTTTCTATTTTTCTGGTAAGTCATGATTTGTTTCCACCAGATCAATATTCAAAATTAATGCTTCCAAAAATTACGTTAACTAGCAAAAATGCCCGTGTTTTACAATGGGAGAAAAATGTATATCAGAATCCTTCTTGCGCAAAAAAAAAAAAAAATCTTCCTTCGGCGCACACAGTGCCATGTCCTTTTTTTCAAATTTCAACACGTATCCTCCTTGCCACCACGCTAACAGTGGCAGTGGTGTCCACATGTTAGATGTGGTAGACCAATAAGACATGGGACAGTTGAAGCGGCTATTAAGAAAAATCAGTCTGCTTTTTGTCTCCAGCGAAACCAATGAGGCGTTTGGTTCCCACTCCGGTATCGTTTTCGACTTTCAGTATCGGGAAGCGCTGCTTCCGAAATTTTCTCCTGACTACACGTTCTGTATGGTTCGGTCGCGAGTGAATATGGACTAGAGGGGGTCCGGCTCTCCTGCTGGGAGCCCTGCACCCACTATTGTGCAGGGCCAACCAGCGGCCAACACGAGGCCTAGTGGACCCCACCACTTAATAAACAGATTTTGTTTTGTTTAATTTTCTGAAAAGTCCTTCTCCTTGCCTTATCGGCCGCGGACGCTTCGAGCTAGTACTACCATTATTCCACTGAACTAAGCTCCGTGAGTGAGAGAGATAGAGAGTTCCAGAAAGTGAGGTCCGCCGTCCGGCAGCGTCGTGGTCGTGGCGAGCAACAGAGGGAGCAGCCGCGGCTGCCGCTGCCTGACTCCGGCGCGCCCAAGCCCCGGCCAAGGCTGGAGCAGCTGCTCTGGCATGCCGTCGTTCCCCTCCTGGACCGACCAGATCCCTTGGAGAAGGTGGGGAACTGCAGGGCATGCGGCCGGCTGGGTGCAGCACTGCTTCGCTGGGATGCCGCAAGAGGCCGTGCAGGCGCACATCAAGACGGGAGCCAGATGCACACTCGCCGGACAGAGGTTACAGGTTAGTGGTAGCTGATTTCTTCATCTATCGTGTACTAGTAGCTAGCTTACGATGGCTTCAAACTAGTACAAGGGCTATCCAATTAATTACTGCTAGTATGTTGCTAAGATAACCGTTAATTTGAGATTAAACTAGCTTTCAATGACTTCAAACAAGGCAGCGTCATGTAGCTATGTTCAGCTATGTTCTCTGTTTTTAGTCACAGGACAGTCACAGAAATCTCAAATTGGTGAAAGATCCTTGTGGATGGAACCACAGAGAAATAACCAGCAACTAATCGGTGCACCTATATATATCCATTTAGAATAAATCCGTTATACATCTCACACCAAAAGGAACAGTAAGATTAACTATTACATGGGGACGTAATTGTTTTGTAGAGCAACCCTAAAAAAAATTGTTTTGTAGAGCAACCCTAAAAAAAATTGTTTTGTAGAGCTATCCTTAGAAGCAAAGTTTATATAGAGCTATTTTTTTTGCGAATGAGCTATTTAAAAGTGCTATCTTGTCCATGGCTTGATTGGCTACCCAAGTCCTGAAACAAAAAAAAGGAACGATTTCGTGTGAGAAATAAACTTGAATTTGAGAGTCTGACTTGTAAGTGAAACAATACCTGAGTCGGCAGCTGGTCATTTTGATATGCTGGCCATTCCGAGTTCGGTATCAATACAGAACTCTACATACAGTTTAAAGTTAATGGAAGTGAATGACCTATGCATGTTCGTCTTAATTTTTAACGACTAACCAAGTAAATATACCTGACTTGGTTGAGTACCATAATAGAAATATGGTTGCTGTGGTTGCAAGCCGAGTAACTGCTGAAAAGAAGTAGCATCTGCCTGCGGTAGTTGAGGCAGGCCGTGATGTAGTACTTGCAAATTATAATTCTGTGGCTGTGGCACTGGTGTCATAGTCTGAGGAAGTAGATGCAAATTGTAGTTTTCTGCCTGTGGTTGAGAAACATAGCATGCGGCAATACTTGCGAATTGGAGTTTGTAGCTTGTGGGTGCGGAGGCATAGCGCGCGGAAATACTTGCGAATTGTAGTTCGTAGCTTGTGGGTTCGGAGGGATAGCGTGCGACAATACTTGCGAACTATAGTTCGCAGCATGTGGTAGTGGAGGCATAGCGTGCGATGATACTTGCAAACTGTAGTTCGTAGCATGTGGTACTAGAGGCATGGCACTCTGCAGTACTTGCAAGTTGGAGTACTGATTTGACATGGTGAAGCTAGGATTTGCTTCAGTTGAGGCAGAAGCACAATCACCATTCCTATTCTTGCATGTTGTTGCTTGACCTATTTGGAAAAGAAACTGTTAGATCTATTTGAATAACATGAGCACATAATTATGTAGCCATTTCTTGAGCTGTACCATACCTTTCTTGTGTGTATTCTTTTTGTTTAGTTCCAATCCAGATTTAATCCTCTTGCTGCTATTTCCTTTTTCTTTTCTCCTTATTCCTTTTGCTTGGACAACATTCTCATTGTTGCATTTAACTGGCTATTTCTCTGCTTGTTTCTCAGCTTGTTCATGATTTGATGGTATATCTTTCGATTGTTTGCTTCCATGTAAAATCTGGTCCACCTTTTCCATTAGTTCTATTGACATACTTTGCAGTAGTGCATATGCCTCTTTGTTTGCTACTGCTTTGCTCAAAATGTTATTGTAAGTGCGACATAGTGATCCATACTGCCTAGCTAGCACAACTCTAGCATCTTCATCATCAGCGCACTTTTGAATTGCATATGATGGCCCTGATTTTGCTTGCCTTGTCCATCTTTTCAAGATATATTCCGGTGCCAACTCCTTAATATTGTTGTGGTCCAACACCTTCAATGCATGATGACACAAGACCCCAATAAATTCAAACTTTTTGCATGAGCAGGAAACTTTTGATCCATCGTGATCAAATTTCACTGTATGACTATTTTGGCTAGCTGAATGGGTAACCTTGAATTCAGAAATAGAGGCAGTACGACCACTTTCATACACACAATATCCCATTACCATGTCAAATTCTTCTTTAAATACCTCGAACATAGCAGGTGTATATACTTTGGAAGTTTGAATCAACATCTGCACATGTGGCACTTTTGGTGATGTTTGACTCGCATAGAAATCACTTTCCACTTCAGCATACCTTCTATCATCCATGGCCCTCTCATAGTGCTTGAAGAAATCTAATAAATCAAGGCGAACATGCAAGTATCGCTTCAATAGTGCATTCATACTCTCGCTTCTTTGCGTAGATTTCATATCTGCACAAAAGGTCTGCCGACCATAAACCAAAGCCCACTTCTCCTTGTTCTGAAATAATCTATGTAGCCAGTCATTGTCTTCCAAATTATATTTCACTAGCATATCATTCCAACCTGCTAAGAAATCATCAACTTCTTCAAAATCATAAACACACTTGCCAAAATCTTTCTTAAATGTCTTTGAACCTTGGAAAACATGACTCAAATGTTTTGCAGCATTCTGATACATGTGCCACACACATAGACGATGTATTGAATTGGTAAAAACCTTGTCAATGGCACTAATAATGGCAGGACATTGGTCGGTCAATATTGTTTTTGGTTCTTTCCCTGACATAGCCCTTTTGAATGTTTCAAATAACCATTCAAACGTATCAGCTGTTTCATCGTACAATAATGCAGCTCCAAAAACCACTGTTTGTTTATGATGGTTGACACCAACAAAAGGGGCAAATGGTCTTCCATAACTATTTGTCTTAAAGGTTGTGTCAAAGCATACCACATCACCAAAGTAGTGATAATCTAATATTGATCTTGCATCTGCCCAGAATATATTGGTCATCATATCCTCTTCATCTACTTGTATTGCATAAAAAAAGGAAGGATTTTCCATTTGCTTCTCCTGTAGGTATTGAAGAATGGCACCTGTGTCTCCTTCTTGGATTGATTGCATACGCTTTGACCGGAGATAATTTTTATAATCTTTGTGACCGAAGCAAAGACTTTGTCGGCCCCCTGCTTGCCTACTCATCACTTCATGACCAGATTTTGGTCTAATACCCGAATCATTCAATATGTCAATCTGGGCCTTTTGAGCTTCTGT
>NW_025230492.1:0-10346 GCF_018294505.1 Triticum aestivum
TCGGACAAGCCACCACACCACCCCGCATGTATGAGGGCCCGGTGCGACGCTTCGGTGGCATTGCTACCCCCAGGGCCCCCGTCCCGCCTAACCCTGTAGCGTTTGACCACGGGATCTAGCCCTTTGACTTTGGACGGACGGGCTTTGACCAGCGGACCTCCCCGCCCGGTTGTGTTAGGTCAGCCCATAGGAACACTTTGGAGCAACAACCGGGCCAGACCCACAGCAAGATCCCCTCCGTGTAGACCCGACGCGTCCGTTTCCCCACTCCAGGTGCCGGCGGCGGCGCCGTCCGTGAGGGGGGGGCACACCCCGGACACGCGTGCCGGCCGTTTGCAACTGCCACAACACTTCCAGACTTGTGAGAGGCCGCCTACGCAAGATTTGGCGGCATGCTAGCCCCCGTAGGCCGCCGGCCACAGCCGTAAACGCACGAAGGGCAATCCGCGTAGAGGGAACTTTTCGGATACTTCTCCATGACCAAAAATTATGAAAAAATACCAACATTCCTATAGCACATGTGCCCACGTCGTGCAAAAAAACTCATGATTTTATCGCGCTCCGAGTATTTAATAATATTCACGCCGCATCGTTACCTCAGAACGTCTACGGTGTCATCGCCGTCCGTGAGGGGGGGCCACGCCCCAGAGACGCGTGCCGCCTCTTCGGACATGACACCACACCACCCCGCATGTATGAGGGCCTAGTGCGACGCTCCGGTGGCATTGCTACCCCCCAGGGGCCCCATCCCGCCTAACCCTGTAGCGTTTGACCACAGGATCTAGCCCTTTGACTTTGCACGGACGGGCTTTGACCAGCGGACCTCCCCGCCCGGATGTGTTAGGTCAGCCCATAGGAACACTTTGGAGCAATAACCGGGCCAGACCCACAGCAAGATCCCCTCCGTGTAGACCCGACGCGTCCGTTTCCCCACTGCAGGTGCCAGCGGTGGCGCCGTCCGTGAGGGGGGGGCACACCCCGGACTCGCGTGCCGAGCGTTTGCAACCGCCACAACACTTCCAGACTTGTGAGAGGCCGCCTACGCAAGATTTGGCGGCATGCTAGCCCCCGTAGGCCGCCGGCCACAGCCGTAGACGCGCGAAGGGCAATCCGCGTAGAGGGAATTTTTCGGATACTTCTCCATCACCAAAAATTATGAAAAAATACCAACATTCCTATAGCACATGTGCCCACGTCATGCAAAAAAAAACTCATGATTTTATCGCGCTCCGAATATTTAACAATATTCACGCCGCATCGTTACCGCAGAACGTCTACTACGGTGTCATCGTCGTCCGTGAGGGGGGGCCACGCCCCGGAGACGCGTGCCGCCTCTTCGAACATGCCACCACACCATCCCGCATGTATGAGGGCCCAGTGCGACGCTCCGGTGGCATTGCTACCCCCCCAGGGCCCCCGTCCGGCCTAACCGTGTAGCGTTTGACCACGAGATCTAGCCCTTTGACTTTGCACGGACGGGCTTTGACCAGCGGACCTCCCAGCCCGGTTGTGTTAGGTCAGCCCGTAGGAATACTTTGGAGAAACAACCGGGCCAGACCCACAGCAAAATCCCCTCCGTGTAGACCCGACGCGTCCGTTTCCCCACTCCAGGTGGCGGTGGCAGCGCCGTCCATGAGGGGGGGCACACCCCGGACACGCGTGCCGGGTGTTTGCAACCGCCACAACACTTCCAGACTTGTGAGAGGCTGCCTACGCAAGATTTGGCGGCATGCTAGCCCCCGTAGGCCGCCGGCCACAGCCATAGACGCGCGAAGGGCAATCCGCGTAGAGGGAATTTTTCGGATACTTCTCCATCACCAAAAATTATGAAAAAATACCATCATTACTATAGCACATGTGCCCACGTCGTGCAAAAACTCATGATTTTATCGCGCTCCGAGTATTTAACAATATTCACGCCGTATCATTACCGCAGAATGTCTACTACCGTGTCATTGCCGTCCGTGAGGGGGGGGCATGCCCCGAAGACGCGTGCCGCCTCTTGGGACATGCCACCACACCACCTCGCATGTATGAGGCCCCGGTGCGACGCTCCAGTGGCATTGCTACCCCCCCCAGGGCCCCCGTCCCGCCTAACCCTGTAGCATTTGACCACGGGATCAAGCTCTTTGACTTTGCACGGACGGGCTTTGACCAGCGGACCTCCCCGCCCGGTTGTGTTAGGTCAGCCCATAGGAACACTTTGGAGCAACAACCGGGCCAGACCTACAGCAAGATCCGCTCCGTGTAGACCCGACGCGTCCGTTTCCCCACTCCAGGTGTCGGCGGCGGCGCCGTCCGTGAGGGGGGGCACACCCCGGACACGCGTGTCGGGCGTTTGCAACCGCCACAACACTTCCAGACTTGTGAGAGGCCGCCTACGCAAGATTTGGCGCCATGCTAGCCCCCGTAGGCCGCCGACCACAGCCGTAGACGCGCGAAGGGCAATCCGCGTAGAGGGATTTTTTTGGATACTTCTGCATCACCAAAAATTATGAAAAAATACTATCGTTCCTATAGGACATGTGCCCACGTCGTGCAATAAAACTCATGATTTTATCGCGCTCCGAGTAATTAATAATATTCATGCCGCGTCGTTACCACAGAACGTCTACTACCGTGTCATCGCCGTCCGTGAGGGGGGGCCACGCCCCCGAGACGCGTGCCGCCTCTTCGGACATGCCACCACACCACCCCGCATGTATGAGGGCCCGGTGCGATGCTCCCATGGCATTGCTACCCCCCAGGGCCCCCGTCCTGCCTAACCCAGTAGCGTTTGACCACGGGATCTATCCCTTTGACTTTGCACGGACGGGCTTTGACCAGCGGGCCTCCCCGCCCGGTTGTGTTAGGTCAGCCCATAGGAACACTTTGGAGCAACAACCGGGCCAGACCCACAGCAAGATCCCCTCCGTGTAGACCCGACGCGTCCGTTTCCCCCCTCGAGGTGTCGGTGGCGGCGCCGTCCTTGAGGGGGGGCACACCCCGGACACGCGTGTCGGGCGTTTGCAACCGCCACAACACTTCCAGACTTGTGAGAGGCCGCCTACGCAAGATTTGGCGGCATGCTAGCCCCCGTAGGCCACTGGCCATAGCCGTAGACGCGCGAAGGGCAATCCGCGTAGAGGGAATTTTTCGGATACTTCTCCATCACCAAAAATTATGAAAAAATACCATCGTTCCAATAGCACATGTGCCCACGTCGTGCAAAAAAACTCATGATTTTATCGCGCTCCGAGTAATTAATAATATTCACGCTGTGTCGTTACCACAGAACGTCTACTACGGTGTCATCGTCGTCCGTGAGGGGGGGCCACGCCCCCAAGACGCGTGCCGCCTCTTCGGACATGCCACCACACCACCCCGCATGTATGAGGGCCCGGTGCGATGCTCCCGTGGCATTGCTACCCACAAGGGCCCCCGTCCCGCCTAACCCTGTTGTGTTTGACCACGGGATCTAGCCCTTTGACTTTGCACGGACGGGCTTTGACCAGCGGACCTCCCCGCCCGGTTGTGTTAGGTCCGCCCATAGGAACACTTTGGAGCAACAACCGGGCCAGACCCACAGCAAGATCCCCTCCGTGTAGACCCGACGCGTCCGTTTCCCACCTCCAAGTGCCGGTGGCGGCGCCGTCCGTGAGGGGGGGCACACCCCGGACACGCGTGCCGGGCGTTTGCAACCGCCACAACACTTCCACACTTGTGAGAGGCCGCCTACGCAAGATTTGGTGGCATGCTAGCCCCCGTAGGCCGCCGGCCACAGCCGTAGACGCGCGAAGGGCAATCCGCATAGAGGGATTTTTTCGGATAATTCTCCATTACCAAAAATTATGAAAAAATACCATCGTTCCTATAGCACATGTGCCCACGTCATGCAAAAAATCTCATGATTTTATCGCGCTCCGAGTATTTAATAATATTCACGCCGCATCGTTACCGCAGAACGTCTACTACCGTGTCATCGCTGTCCATGAGGGGGGGACACGCCCCCGAGACGCGTGCCACCTCTTCGGACATGGCACCACACCACCCCGCATGTATGAGGGCCCGGTGCGATGCTCCCATGGCATTGCTACCCCCCAGGGGGCCCGTCCCGCCTAACCCTGTAGCGTTTGACCACGGGATCTAGTCCTTTGACTTTGCACGGATGGGCTTTGACCAGCGGACCTCCTTGCCCGGTTGTGTTAGGTCAGCCCATAGGAACACTTTGGAGCAACAACCGGGCCAGACCCACAGCAAGATCCCCTCCATGTAGACCCGACGCGTCCGTTTCCCCCCTCCAGGTGCCGGCGGCGGCGCCGTCCGTGAGGGGGGGGGGCACACCCCGGACACGCGTGTCGGGCATTTGCAACCGCCACAACACTTCCATACTTGTGAGAGGCCGCCTACGCAAGATTTGGCGGCATGCTAGCCCCCGTAGGCTGACGGCCACAGCCGTAGACACGCGAAGGGCAATCCGCGTAGAGGGAATTTTTCGGATACTTCTCCATCACCAAAATTTATGAAAAAATACCATCGTTGCTATAGCACATGTGCCCACGTCGTGCAAAAAAACTCATGATTTTATCGCGCTCCGAGTATTTAATAATATTCACGCCGCATCGTTACCGCAGAACGTCTACTACCGTGTCATCGCCGTCCGTGAGGGGGGGCCACGCCCCGGAGACGCGTGCCGCCTCTTCAGACATGCCACCACACCACCCCGCATGTATGAGGGCCCGGTGCGACGCTCCGGTGGCATTGCTACCCCCAGGGCCCCCGTCCCGCCTAACCCTGTAGCGTTTGACCACCGGATCTAGCCCTTTGACTTTGCACGGACGGGCTTTGACCAGCGGACCTCTCCGCCCGGTTGTGTTAGGTCATCCCATAGGAACACTTTGGAGCAACAACCAGGCCAGACCCACAGCAAAATCCCCTCCGTGTAGACCCGACGCGTTCGTTTCCCCACTCCAGGTGTCGGCGGCGGCGCCGTCCGTGAGGGGGGCACACCCCGGACACGTGTGCCGGGCATTTGCAACCGCCATAACACTTCCAGACTTGTGAGAGGCCGCCTACGCAAGATTTGGTGGCATGCTGGCCCCCGTAAGCCACCGGCCACGGCCGTAGACGCGCGAAGGGCAATCCGCGTAGAGGGAATTTTTCGGATACTTCTCCATCACCAAAAATTATGAAAAAAACCATCGTTCCTATAGCACATGTGCCCACGTCATGCAAAAAAACTCATGATTTTATCACACTCTGAGTATTTAATAATATTCACGCCGCATTGTTACCGCAGAACGTCTACTACCATGTCATCGCCGTCCGTGAGGGGGGGGGCCGCCCCGGAGACGTGTGCCGCCTCTTCGGACATGCCACCACACCACCCCGCATGTATGAGGGCCCGGAGCGACGCTCCTGTGGCATTGCTACCCCCAGGGCCCCCGTCCCGCCTAACCCTGTAGCGTTTGACCACAGGATCTAGCCCTTTGACTTTGCACGGACGGGCTTTGACCAGCGGACCTCCCCGCCCGGTTGTGTTAGGTCAGCCATACGAACACTTTGGAGCAACAACCAGGCCAGACCCACAGCAAGATCCCCTCCGTGTAGACCTGACGCGTTCGTTTCCCCCCTCCAGGAGCCGGCGGCGGCGCCTTCCGTGAGGGGAGGGGGGGGCACACCCCGAACACGTGTGCCAGGCGTTTGCAACCGCCACAACACTTCCAGACCTATGAGAGGCCGCCTACGCAAGATTTGGCGGCATGCTAGCCCCCGTAGGCTGCCGGCCATAGCCGTAGACGCGCGAAGGGCAATCCGCGTAGAGGGAATTTTTCGGATACTTCTCCATCACCAAAAATTATGAAAAAATACCATCGTTCCTATAGCACATGTGCCCACGTTGTGCAAAAAAAACTCATGATTTTATCGTGCTCCGAGTATTTAATAATATTCATGCCGCATCGTTACCGCAGAACGTCTACTACCGTGTCATCGCCATCCGTGAGGGGGGGCCACGCCCCGGAGACGCGTGCCGCCTCTTCGGACATGCCACCACACCACCCCGCATGTATGAGGGCCCGGTGCGACGCTCCTGTGGCATTGCTACCCCCCCAGGGCCCCTGTCCCGCCTAACCTTGTAGCGTTTGACCACGGGATCTAGCCCTTTGACTTTGCACGAACAGGCTTTGACCAGCGGACCTCCCCGCCCGGTTGTGTTAGGTCAGCCCATAGGAACACTTTGGAGCAACAACCGGGCCAGACCTACAGCAAGATCCCCTCCGTGTAGACCCGACGCGTCCGTTTCCCCACTCCAGGTGCCGGCGGCGGCGCCGTCCGTGAGGGGGGGCACACCCCAGACACGCGTGCCGGGCGTTTGCAACCGCCACAACACTTCCAGACCTATGAGAGGCCGCCTACGCAAGATTTGGCGCCATGCTAGCCCCCGTAGGCCGCCGGCCACATCCGTAGACGCGCGAAGGGCAATCCGCGTAGAGGGATTTTTTCGGATACTTCTCCATCACCAAAAATTATGAAAAAATACTATTGTTCCTATAGCACATGTGCCCACGTCGTGCAATAAAACTCATGATTTTATCGCGCTCCGAGTATTTAATAATATTCACGCCGCATCGTTACCGCAGAACGTCTACTACCGTGTCATCGCCGTACGTGAGGGGGGGCCACGCCCCCGAGACGCGTGTCGCCTCTTCGGACTTGCCACCACACCACCCCGCATGTATGAGGGCCCGGTGCGATGCTCCCGTGGCATTGCTACCCCCCAGGGCCCCCGTCCCGCCTAACCCTGTAGCGTTTGACCACGGGATCTAGCCCTTTGACTTTGCACGGACGGGCTTTGACCAGCGGACCTCCCCGCCCGGTTGTGTTATGTCAGCCCATAGGAACACTTTGGAGCAACAACCGGGCCAGACCCACAGCAAGATCCCCTCTGTGTAGACCCGACACGTCCGTTTCCCCACTCCAGGTGCGGGCGGGGGCGCCGTCCGTGAAGGGGGCCAAACCTCGGAGACGCGTGCCGCCTCTTCGGACATGCCACCACACCACCCCGCATGTATGAGGGGCCAGTGCGACACTCCGGTGGCATTGCTACACCCTCAGGGCCCCCGTCCCGCCTAACCCTGGAGCAGTTGACCACGAGATCTAGCCCTTTGACTTTTCACGGACGGGCTTTGAACAGTGGACCTCTCCACCCGGTTGTGTCAGGTCAGCTCAGAGGGACACCTGGGAGCAACATCCGGGCCAAACCGACAGCTACATCCCCTCCGTGTAGACCCGACGCGTCCGTTTCCCCACTCCAGGTGTCGGCGACGGCGCCGTCCGTGAGGGGGGCACACCCCGGACACGTGTGCCGGGCGTTTGCAACCGCCATAACACTTCCAGACTTGTGAGAGGCCGCCTACGCAAGATTTGGTGGCATGCTAGCCCCCGTAAGCCACCGGCCACGGCCATAGACGCGCGAAGGGCAATCCGCGTAGAGGGAATTTTTCGGATACTTCTCCATCACCAAAAATTATGAAAAAAACCATCGTTCCTATAGCACATGTGCCCACGTCATGCAAAAAAACTCATGATTTTATCACACTCTGAGTATTTAATAATATTCACGCCGCATCGTTACCGCAGAACGTCTACTACCATGTCATCGCCGTCCGTGAGGGGGGGCACGCCCCGGAGACGTGTGCCGCCTCTTCGGACATGCCACCACACCACCCCGCATGTATGAGGGCCCGGAGCGACGCTCCTGTGGCATTGCTACCCCCAGGGCCCCCGTCCCGCCTAACCCTGTAGCGTTTGACCACAGGATCTAGCCCTTTGACTTTGCACGAACGGGCTTTGACCAGCGGACCTCCCCGCCCGGTTGTGTTAGGTCAGCCATACGAACACTTTGGAGCAACAACCAGGCCAGACCCACAGCAAGATCCCCTCCGTGTAGACCTGACGCGTTCGTTTCCCCCCTCCAGGTGCCGGCGGCGGCGCCTTCCGTGAGGGGGGGGGGCACACCCCGAACACGTGTGCCAGGTGTTTGCAACCGCCACAACACTTCCAGACCTATGAGAGGCCGCCTACGCAAGATTTGGCGGCATGCTAGCCCCCGTAGGCTGCCGGCCACAGCCGTAGACGCGCGAAGGGCAATCCGCGTAGAGGGAATTTTTCGGATACTTCTCCATCACCAAAAATTATGAAAAAATACCATCGTTCCTATAGCACATGTGCGCACGTTGTGCAAAAAAAACTCATGATTTTATCGTGCTCCGAGTATTTAATAATATTCATGCCGCATCGTTACCGCAGAACGTCTACTACCGTGTCATCGCCATCCGTGAGGGGGGGCCACGCCCCGGAGACGCGTGCCGCCTCTTCGGACATGCCACCACACCACCCCGCATGTATGAGGGCCCGGTGCGACGCTCCGGTGGCATTGCTACCCCCCCAGGGCCCCCGTCCCGCCTAACCTTGTAGCGTTTGACCACGGGATCTAGCCCTTTGACTTTGCACGAACAGGCTTTGACCAGCGGACCTCCCCGCCCGGTTGTGTTAGGTCAGCCCATAGGAACACTTTGGAGCAACAACCGGGCCAGACCTACAGCAAGATCCCCTCCGTGTAGACCCGACGCGTCCGTTTCCCCACTCCAGGTGCCGGCGGCGGCGCCGTCCGTGAGGGGGGGCACACCCCGGACACCCGTGCCGGGCGTTTGCAACCGCCACAACACTTCCAGACCTATGAGAGGCCGCCTACGCAAGATTTGGCGCCATGCTATCCTCCGTAGGCCGCCGGCCACAGCCGTAGACGCGCGAAGGGCAATCCGCGTAGAGGGATTTTTTCGGATACTTCTCCATCACCAAAAATTATGAAAAAATACTATCGTTCCTATAGCACATGTGCCCACGTCGTGCAATAAAACTCATGATTTTATCGCGCTCCGAGTATTTAATAATATTCACGCCGCATCGTTACCGCAGAACGTCTACTACCGTGTCATCGCCATCCGTGAGGGGGGGCCATGCCCCCGAGACGCGTGTCGCCTCTTCGGACATGCCACCACACCACCCCGCATGTATGAGGGCCCGGTGCGATGCTCCCGTGGCATTGCTACCCCCCAGGGCCCCCGTCCCGCCTAACCCTGTAGCGTTTGACCACGGGATCTAGCCCTTTGACTTTGCACGGACGGGCTTTGACCAGCGGACCTCCCCGCCCGGTTGTGTTAGGTCAGCCCATAGGAACACTTTGGAGCAACAACCGGGCCAGACCCACAGCAAGATCCCCTCCGTGTAGACCCGACGCGTCCGTTTCCCCACTCCAGGTGCGGGCGGTGGCGCCGTCCGTGAGGGGGGCCAAACCTCGGAGACGCGTGCTGCCTCTTCGGACATGCCACCACACCACCCCGCATGTATGAGGGGCCAGTGCGACGCTCCGGTGGCATTGCTACCCCCTCAGGGCCCCCGTCCCGCCTAACCCTGGAGCAGTTGACCACGAGATCTAGCCCTTTGACTTTTCACGGACGGGCTTTGAACAGTGGACCTCTCCACCCGGTTGTGTCAGGTCAGCTCAGAGGGACACCTGGGAGCAACATCCGGGCCAAACCGACAGCTACATCCCCTCCGTGTAGACCCGATGCGTCCGTTTTCCCCCTCCAGGTGCCGGCGGCGGCGCCGTCCGTTAGGGGGGCCACGCCACGGAGATGCGTGCCGCCTCTTCGAACATGCCACAACACCACCCGGTTGTGGTAGGTCATCCCATAGAAACACTTGAGAGCAATGTCCTCTCCGTATAGACCCGATGCGGCTGTTTCCGCCCTCCAAATGTTGGCGGCGGCGCCGTCCGTGAGGGGGGCACACCGCGGACGTGAGGGGGTCACACTCCGGAGACGGGTGCCGGGCGTTTGCAACCGCCACTCAACTTTTATTGCATAGCTGTTTTTGATTTTAATAAAATTTAAGGACCTATATTCAAAAGAACATGACAGCATATTATTAATGTGCTCGAAAAAAATACAAACTATATATATATATTCATAATCTATGGAAAAAATTACAAACTACATATATATTCATATAATACATAAAAAAGCATGAACACATATTTTTTAAAAAGCATAAAAACATATGCAAAAAAACATATGTAAAAAAGTATTAAAACATATGGAAAAAAGTATGTAAAAAATAGCTATGCCGACGGCAAAGCCGTCGGCATAGATACGGCAGAGTTCTGGTGGGCGCCGTGCCGCGGATCGGTGACGTGGCAGCTATGCCGACGGCCACCGTCGGCATACCTACGCTGTGGATCGGTGACGTGGCATGCGGAGATATGCCGACGGCCGCCCGTCCAGACCGTCGGCATAGGTTTGACG
>NW_025230492.1:10382-10848 GCF_018294505.1 Triticum aestivum
CGTTAGCCACTAGTCAAGGGCGGGGTCGCCGGGCCCACAGTTATACCGACGGCCGATCTATGCCGACGGCTGGTGTCGGCATGTCTGCGGCTAGGTCGGCGGCCGTTCTGTGCCGACGGCGGCCGTCGGCATAGGTCCACGTAACCCGACGGCCAGTTTAAGCCGACGGCCAGGACTGGGCTGTCGGCATATCTCGAACTAGGCCGACGGCAGCCGTAGGCATAGCTTTGGCCGTCGGCGTATGCCCGTTTTCCGGTAGTGTAAATATCAGTTGGCAACTACTAATATTGTGTCAAAGTGATTGCTAGTTGATAGCCTTTTTAGTGATTGGATAAATATATGGAATCACTTTTCTGATGCATGCTTTGGCAAACTTTTCTGATGCATGCTTTAAATGGAAGGGATAAGTATATTTTTCGTTCTTAAACTTTTGTGATAGTTTAGAAATCGTCCCTCAACTTTAAAA
>NW_025230492.1:11365-14162 GCF_018294505.1 Triticum aestivum
GACAGAGGCGAGCGCCGCCACGCTGGAAGTGGATCGAGTTGGGGTAAAAACCAGGCCACGTGGCCAGTTTAATCAAAACCGATTTCACATCATACTGAAACCACATGAAGGGACGAAACTTATCCGGTTTAAATAGTTTATTATAGGAACTTAGTTTTAGTGGTTTTAAAGTTAAGGGATGATTTCTAAACTATCACGAAAGTTCAAGGACGAAAAATATACTTATCCCTAAATAGAATGAATTGATTCGTGCAATCAGAGATGTATTGCTTGTGAGCTTACATCAACTTGTAAATGTTGATTCTCACTTTTCTATTTGAAATGGGCTAATATATTCTTGAGTTATCATTTTTTTGTTCTTGATTTATGGGCATGGGAATATTGATAGTGGGAAATGGGAGTAACAACGCATAGCTATGAACCTTCGGATGAATGAATATCTTATTGGTATTGATGAACAGTCTCTGCACTCTTTTAGAATCCACTGATATAATTCATATATTCTCTAATAACTGTGAGGAGTATCCCATGGTTAGCTAGCATAGCAAGAAAGGAGCAAATAGCATAAAACTACTACTTTACAGGCTAGGCTTCCAAAAAACTACCGGATTTTATTTTTTTCTTAGATAACTACTAAATGGGTGGTCTGCTATTTCAAAAAACCCAGATCGTCGAGTATTTATCAGTTGATCACGATTATGACAGGTTGGGCCCAAGGCTAAACAAACTGTTAGTTTGACCGTTAACTTACATGTGGGGCACATATGTAAGTTTCCTCTTCCTCTTCTCTTTCTTCTTTCTCTCTCTCTTCTCTTCCTCCTCTGTGCCTCCTGTGCCAAACCTCTCCTCTCCCGAGCCGGCGGCCCCCTTCCCCTCCCGAGCCGGCGACCCCCTTCCCCTCCCAAGCCGGCGAACCTGCCCCCCCAAGCCGGAGCTCCTGGTGGCGACGGTTGCGCCGAGGTCGGCCTCGCCCGCGACACTCCAGCAGCGGCGCAGGCCATCTGCGTCGAGCTTGAGGAGCTCGCGCCAGGGAATGGCGGCGGCCGCGGGCGAGGCACGACGTGGCGGCGGCCGCCGCGGGGCAGGTGAGGCATGGTGTCGCGGCAGCCGCAGGGCAGGCAAGGCACCGCATGGCGGCGGTCGCAGGCGAGGCACTGCATGGCGGCCGCTGCGGGCGTGGCTCGCCGGCCGGAGGAGGCAGCGCTACCCTGCCGAGCGGGGTCGAGCTCCAGGCTGCCACGGGACCCGATTGCTTTTTTCAGAAAACTCATAGGGACTTGATTGCCTTTTCAGAAAACTTGTAGGGACCCAATTGCTTTTTACAAAACTGACATATGGGACCCAGATGTAAGTTAACGGTCAAAGTAAATGGTCAAACAAACGGTTATCTTACACGTGGGCCCAACCTGGCATAATCGTGATCAACTGATAAAGACTCGACGATTTGGGTTTTTTGAAACAGACGACCACCCATTTGTTAGTTATCTAAGAAAAAATAAAATTCGATAGTTTTTTGGAACCCTAGCCTGTAAAATAGTAGTTTTACGCTATTTACTCGCAAGAAAGAGAAGAAAATGAATGGCTGCAAATGTACTATATGATACAAACTTCTGAGTATACGTACGTTATTTTATCGTTGAATCGATGTGATCCGTACCGTATAGGTATTCAACGGCGGAGCTATGTACAAGTGTGAGGGGGCCGTGGCCCCCCCAGCCAAAATGAGATTTAATTTTTACCAGGTAGTAATGGCCCCTGGAGCTTTGTGAAAAGTCCATCCTGACATGCACATGCACACACAATCGCATCATCAGGCTTCATCCACACTGCTGGCTCGGTTGCTTCACCTCTATTTCCAACCACGCTTAGCAAGGCTGGTAGCATCCATCGACGAACTAGGCGACCAGCCACCCTGCCGCGGCATAGCCTCGACGGCTCGACGCCGGCTAGAAGCTCGCACTGATCTACATGCGCCGTGGGCAAACATCCCGGCAACGAGGGAGGGGGGACAAGACCGCGCTTGAGACTGTTGTCTTCGGCTCCCACTGGCCAATCCGGTGGCCGTCCATGTCGGCCGGCCGGCCGGCGACACCGGCCGCTCCGCCCCATACGAATTTTGCTACTGGATTTTGTAGGTGCCATGTGCCCAGCTCAATTGCAACGTTGAAATATTGGAAATTGGGTCCCCGTGTGCAGTGTTGCATGTACGATGAAATTAGGGAAACTGAAGGCAAAGCTAGAATTTGGAGGCTGAAATTTGTTGTAATTTGGATCCCTGTGTGCAGTGTTGAAATATTGGAATATTGGAATTTGGATCCCCGTGTGTAGTGTGCATGTATGACGAAATTTCTTCTGTTGATCTGTCCTCTTATAGTTGTTAATTGGCTCACAGAATGTCATTGACGTTTGAATTTGAGCTTTACTAGTAAGCGGCACGTGCAACGCACGTCTTAACAAATATAAATATTAATACCCATTGTATTATTGGAGATTGTACATTTTCACTATAATTTTAAATATTTTGTTAATTTCAATAACAATCAGGCACATAATGTTGAGACAGTACTATCTAAAATACATCACGCATACTTAAATATTAGAAATATCTTACGCTCAAAATCATTTGTTTGAAACAAATGCTCCAATAAATATTTTCACCCATTGTTTAGATCATACATAGTGTTGTGGATACCCTACCGGTGCAAGGTTCAAATCATGAAAGAGCCATACCTTTACACATTCCAGCAAATGATATCGAAAGAATGAACTTACAGTCACATATACCATTACAATAACA
>NW_025230493.1:0-14161 GCF_018294505.1 Triticum aestivum
GCAATACCACATTATGCATCCCTTACACTTAAAATGCCCGGTCCGCGAGGCATCATCTCATTAAAGGGAAGTATCGAGTGTTACTCGAGCGCGGACGATGGTGCGGCTGCCTTGACAGCCGCACACTAAACCAGCTTTACTAGTTAAAGCACCTAAATAGGTCGTTCAAGACACCGGACATGGCTCGACGAGTCCAGCATAAACATACAAAGGCTTGCTAGCCGCATACGCCTGTACAAGGGGCTTCACGCGTTTACACCAGAGACAATAAAGCTCAATTCTACCCATTTTCTGTATTATACTTTGTTTATTTAATGCAACATAGATTTCTCGCACGATTGTTTTCAACTAAGTTCCTCTCTTTTACAGATGAACACCGTGTTACATCCGTCTAGGATACGGCACAACGGAGACACATGGGCAGACGTGCAGTAGGGACCCGTTTCAAGGATTCTTTTCAGATTAAGACCCTACGTAAACCTTTTTTACTGTCTCTTGTTGATAACATCCCCCCGGTTTTTTGTTATAACCGAGGAGGACGCTGGCGTCTTGGCATGTGGCCACGCCAGAATTTTGCGCGTACCTGGACACCAGGGGCTTCTTACCAAGGGCTTTTGTTCAGCCCGTTTTCATAAAGACCGAATACCTTAGGGAGTGTTCGGCGGCACGAGTTTGGCCTTATATGCATCAGCTCCGAATCATGTCTTTGGTCAAATGTTGGGTTTGCCCGGCTCCTGTGTTTTGCTGCCTTATGTTCCGCTCTATCGGCTAAGGCGGCACCAGGAGAACTACTGCGATTGTGCCCCGGTTCGGCCACGCGAGCACCTCAGTAGAGAAAGCGGAAAACTGAATGTCATGATATAGCGAGATACTGGTCAACCACTTGATGACTTGCCGGAATCTTTAGGATTCCTCCGCATTAACGAAGGGTCGTTTCCCGGTCAGGCACACACGCGCCCCGAATTCGGGCAAGCGCGGTGCCCCTAGGGGCTATTCAGTAGCCCCACTGTCAAACTCCTATGGCTAAGTGAAAGTGATAAAGCATTATAGTCCGGTTGCATAGTCCGCTGCGCTATCACCTCCTTTATAGGACCAAGACGTTGGATCAAGTGTGAAGATGCGCCTTCTGTGAACACCCCCACATTATATGCGTGGGGGCTGAAGCCAACGACTGCCATCTTTCAGGTTATATACACATATACATTAACGGTCGCACAGGAGGTATTCTAATCCTTGAAATCACAAGTATAAAAAGCTCTTATATGCCATCGAAACATTGTTTTACAATGATACATGTTATTCGAACATAACATCCTTCGAGCACTGCGTTTCTATTAAACGAGCGCCCTGCAGAACTTCCCCAAAATAGTGCTCGGCAGGTACTCGGCTTTCGTCCAAATCTTGGGACGCAACAGCACTGGCCTTCATCTCCGCCCAGTATGTCTTGACACGGGCAAGAGCCATTTGTGCACCCTCTATGCACGCTGACCTCTTCATTGCATCAATATGCGGCACCGCACCAAGGAACTGCTGCACCAAGCTAAAATAACTCTTCGGCTCGGGCCTTTTCGGCCACAGATGACTCACAACATGCTTCATGGCGAGTCGAGATAACCTGTTCAGCTCCGCCCATGCGGCCAAATGACTGGATAACGAAAGTGGGCACTCTGGATTGTGGAACTGCGACCAAAAAAGTTCTTCCAATTCGTGGTCATCTAGACCCCAGAAATGTTCGGTCGCGTCCGCGGCACTCGCCGCCAAATCCAGATAAGTGTTCGCCGCACTCCACTTCCAGTCCAATGGAGCATATTTAGGATCCCCGAACTTCATCCGCAGCATATAGGGCTTTCCAGCCGTGATATCTCCGGCCTGACGTAGCTCCTCCTTCATAGCTCTCATTGCAGAGCGAGTATCCTTGGCCTCGGCAGTGACCTTTTCTAGGTCCTTCTGTGCCACCCTATCTTCTTTTTCAAGAAGCTTGCAGCGGTCGGCAGCATTCTTCAATTTTACAGCCATCTCGGCCATTTCCTTCTTGCTCTGGCAGTGAGTAGCCTGTTCGGCTTTTAGCTCTTCAGCTGCCTTTAAGGCAGCCGCATCGCTTTTCCTGGCTTGCTCCTTGGCTCGGGCAAGTTCCGCCCGAAGGTTCTCCATGGCAGCGGCACCATCTGCATTAAGCACACATGTTATAAGGTACGAGCATCAAGCTCCTCTTACCAGATGTCTTCGGAGACATTACATACCTTGTGCCTCGTCCAGCCGCTCGTTGACAAGCGCGATGTTAGCATCTGCCACATAAAGTTGCTGCTTTAGCTCGGCAAATTCATCAGTCCGGCTAGCCACCGAACACTTCGCCACCTACATAGGAAAGGCGACATATTATACCTGGGATTATGATCCTCTGCGCGCCGTCATTTTTGACAACGCACAGAGTCTCAGGGGCTACTATCTATACAGGGCGCATTTTATATATGTGGATCTGTCAAAAGGTACATCATTTCGCGTACCTCAAAACCTGTCAGTAAACTCCTGGCGGCCTCATTAAATCCGCTTTCCAAGGATGAAATCCTTTTAATCACCATATTCATCAACACACGATGTTCTTCTAAGATAGACGCTCGCCCGAGCAGACCCTTCAGCTCCTCCGACCGTGCACCGGACGGTGCCGGACTCGTCCGAAGACCTTTTTCGAAGGCCGGATTCGGAGAAACCCTCCGAGATGACACCTCGGGGTCACCCGCCTCACAAGACGGTATAGCTGGGGGAGGCGTTCCGCTCTCCATCATCTCCGGACAAAGATCCCCTAAAGATGAGCTCTGCTGAGAAGGGTTGAGCTCCGAACTACAAGGTAAAATTTTGGTTATCTTCCTTATAAATAAAACGGGGATGTCTCTCCTTTTAAAACCCCTCTCTTTACTTACGGCTCGGTGGAGAGCTGATCCCCTTGGGGGCGCAATGCGTCCGGGGCACCCTCCGACGCCGGACCCTCTGACGAAGACTTCTTCCCCCGCTTTGAGGCCATCGCCTCCGGGTCGTCAGAGGCGGTCCTCTTCTTTCCTTGGATAGAGGAATTCTCGATTCCTCCTTTCCTGACAGCCTCCTTCACGGAAGCGGTAGCTTCTTTGTTCCCCTCTTCGCCTTCTTCCAAAGGCGCAATCTTCAGTATCCTGGTCAACACGGGATTCAGCGTGGTCTCGGGAGGGGGGTCGGACACCTGATAAGCTTTGCTTTCGCTATCCACTCATGTTTAAAGGATAGCTCTTTTGAGGGCAATTTTATGATAAATGTACGGATAGCGTGTCCGGGTACAGGGCTACTTACTTGAGTATCCGGGCGATGGCAGCTCAGACCTGCGTCCTCGGACAAGTCCGGACACATTGCTTGTGATCCGAAGAACAATTTATGCTTCTCCATGGGCGTCGCGCCCATAAAATGTTGGAGAGCTCGTGGTCCTTCCGGATTAAACTCCCACAGACGGAGGGGACGGTGTTTGCAGGGCAGGACGCGACGAATCAACATAACCTGTGTCACTACGGCCAGATTGATATCTCTTTCTAGGAGATCTCGAATGTGGCCCTGCAACAAGGGCACATCCTTGGATGGCCCCCATTTAAGCCCTTTATTGACCCATGACGCCAGTTGTGGTGGGGGACCCGAGCGAAAGGCAGGAGGCACCACCCATTTGGTGCCCCTGGGAGCTGTGGTATAAAACCACTCTTGTTGCCACAAGCCGAACTCCTCTTGAAAAGAGCCCTCGGGCCATGGAGCATCGGCAATCTTGCTCATAACAGCACCTCCGCACTCCGCGTGCTGCCCCTTGATCATCTTCGGCTCTACTTTGAAGGTTTTGAGCCACAATCCGAAGTGAGGAGTAATATGGAGGAAGGCCTCCCACATGACAATGAACGATGAGATATGGAGGATGGACTCCGGAGCTAAGTTGTGAAATTCCAGCCCGTAGTAAAACATGAGCCCCCTCACAAAGGGGTCAATCCGGAAGCCTAGCCCCCGAAGGAAGTGAGACGCGAACACCACGCTCTCACCGGGCTTGGGAGTGGGAATGACCTGCCCGTGAGCAGGCAGCCTATGCATGATTTCGCCGGTTAGATACCTGGCGTCTCTTAGCTTTAACAGTCTTCTTCCATAACGGAGGAAGGCATCCACCAGACTTGAAGGTCGGAGCCAGACATCGTCGAAGGTCCGAAGCGCCTGAATCTGGAGCTTTGGGTGTTGGAACTCAAGGCGAGAGGCGGATTTGATTGGATTGAAAGAAAGGAGTCGAGCCTTGGTCTCTTTATAAAGAGGTTGAATACCAAGAGCCCTCCCCGTGCCCGTTTGGGACTCACTTTCAATTAAGAAGTCATACCAATGGCACGGTTGGGTTACCCATGCCCGTGTTGATGAGAATCCCGGAATAAGGGGACATGATCTCTGCTTTGACAAGACGTGCCAAAGAAACCGCCTCGCTAAACGCACTGAGGTGGGACAGTAAAACGATTTGAATAAAGGCTTGGCCGTGGCATGATGTCACGCTGCAGAATACGTCACCTGATTGGATTTGTACGAATATTATTCTCTCTACGGTGGTATGTGGAACTTATTTTGCAGAGCCGGACACTATCCTTGTGTTCAACATCTTCCGTGAAGTATTCGGAGGAGGAACCCGCCTTGCAATGCCGAAGACAATTTGCACGCCGGACTCGTCGTCATTGAAGCCTGGTTCAGGGGCTACTGAGGGAGTCCCAGATTAGGGGGTGTCCGGATGGCCGGACTATGACCTTTGGCCAGACTCCCGGACCATGAAGATACAAGATTGAAGACTTCGTCCCGTGTCCGGATGGGACATTCCTTGGCGTGGAAGGCAAGCTTGGCGATACGGATATGTAGATCTCCTCCCATTGTAACTGACTCTGTGTAACCCTAGCCCTCTTCGGTGTCTATATAAACCGGAGGGTTTTAGTCCGTAGGACGAACAACAATCATACCATAGGCTAGCTTCTAGAGTTTAGCCTCTCTGATCTTGTGGTAGATCTACTCTTGTACTACCCATATCATCAATATTAATCAAGTAGGAGTAGGGTTTTACCTCCATCAAGAGGGCCCGAACCTGGGTAAAAACATCGTGTCCCTTGTCTCCTATTACCATCCGCCTAGACGCACAGTTCGGGATCCCCTACCCGAGATCCGCCAGTTTTGACACCGACAGCTCCCCTTGTGTCAAATCAATAAATTTGGGTTGAATACTCTACCCTCGAAAACTGTTGCGATCCCCTATACTTGTGGGTTATCAAGACCTTTTTCTGGCGCCGTTGCCGGGGAGCATAGCTCTATTCCTTGAGTCACTCTAGATTTATATCTGCTGGACACTATGAAGAACTTGAAAGATGATCGAACTATTATTTTTCCCTCAACTACGAGGGGAGGTAAGGAACTGCCATCTAGCTCTGCACTAGATTCTCCTTCGGTTATAAGTAAGCTTGCGACACCTAAACCTGCTACTGCTATGAATTCTGATATGTCGCATGTTATTGATGATGCCACTTCTGCTATGCATGATACTTATGATGAAACTACTTCTATGCTTGATACTACTGTGCCCCTTGGTGAATTTCTTGATGAGCAAATTGCTAGGTCTAGAGAAAGAGAAATTATTGAACCTGAATACGATGATGATAGTGATGATGAGAATATGCCTGCTATTCCTGAGGGTTATCTTTTTGATGCAGAATCTTCTGCAGCTATTTTTGCTTGCCAGGATAGATATGAACTTAAGAGGTTGCTAGTTAAATGGAGTAAAGAATCTCTTAGAGATAGAATGAGACCTGACCCTGCTTTTGCTACTTCACCTATTTGTGTTCCCGATAAGGATTATTATGATTTTTCTGTTGATCCACATATAATTACTTTGGTTGAAACTGATCCTTTTTATGGCTATGAATCTGAAACTGTTGTGGCACATCTTACTAAGATAAATGATATAGATGCCCTGTTTACTAATAATGAGAGATCGTGCTACCTTTATTTACTCAAATATTTCCTTTCTCATTAAAGGGTGATGCTAAGATATGGTTTAATTCTCTTGATCCTGGTTGTGTGCAAAGTCCCTAGGATATGATTTATTACTTCTTTGCTAAATATTTCCCTACTCATAAGAAACAAGCTGCTTTGAGGGAAATATACAACTTCGTGCAAATTGAAGAAGAGAGTCTCCCACAAGCTTGGGGAAGGCTTCTCAAGTTACTTAATGCTTTGCCTGATCATCCTCTTAAGAAACCTGAAATACTTGATATCTTTTATAATGGACTAAATGATGCTTCCAGAGATTACCTGGATAGTTGTGCTGGTTCTCTTTTCAGGGAAAGAACACCGGATGAAGCTAAAATTCTATTGAATAATATGTTGACAAATGAAAATAATTGGGCACCTCCTGAGCCACCTATTGAGCCAGCTCCAGAGCCAATTACTGAGCCTATTCCTAAACCAACTCTGAAGAAGAGAGGTGTTCTATTTCTCAGTCCCGAAGATATGCAAGAGGCAAAGAAATATATGAAAGAAAAAGGTATTAAAGTTGAAGATGTTAAGAATTTACCTCCTATTGAAGAAATACATGGTCTTAATTTACCACCTGTTGAAGAAGTATATGATCTCAATTACTTATTTACTGAAGAACCTCCCAATATCCCGACACAGGTAGTAAGGTAAATTCTCTCTGTAGATATGATAAAGCTGAAGTTCCATGCTAGTTAGTGCTTGGATGAGTTTGATTACTTTATGTTTAAGCAAGATGACTTTAATGCTTATTTTGGTAGACAATTAAAACAAGATGCTTATATGATTAAACGTTTGGGTGATTATATGGCTGATATTAGAGGTGAACTTAAACTTGTTAGCAAACATGCTTCTATGGTTACCACTCAAGTAGAACAAGTACTTAAAGCTCAGAAAGAAGTGCTTGATGAAATGAATAGTAAGAAAAATGATTATGTTGTTAGAGTGGCTACTAGAACTGGTAGAATGACTCAGGAACCTTTGTATCCTGAAGGCCACCCTAAGAGAATCGAGCAAGATTCTCAGAGAAATAATATTGATGTACCTAGGTCTTCTAAGAGGAAGAAAAAAAATGATAGGACTTTGCAAACTTCTAGCGAACCTATTGCTGAACCACCTGAAAATCCAAATTATGTCTCTATTTCTGATGCTAAAACACAATCAAGTGATGAACATGAACCTAGTGAAAATGTTAATGATGATGTTCATGTTGATGCTTAACCTAGTAATGATAATGATGTAGAAGTTGAACCTGTTGTTGATCTTGATAACCCACAATCAAAGAATCAATGTTATGATAAAAGAGACTTCGTTGCTAGGAAACATGGTAGAGAAAGGGAACCATGGTTTCAGAAACCCATGCCTTTTCCTCCGAAACCATCCAAGAAAAAGGATGATGAGGATTTTGAGCGCTTTGCTGAAATGATTAGACCCATCTTTTTGCGTATGATTAACTGATGTGCTCAAAACAAATCTTTATGCTGAAGGATATTATTACTAATAAAAGAAAGATACCTGAAGCTGAAATTTCCACCATGCTTGCTAATTATACTTTTAAGGGTGGAATACCAGAGAAACTTGGAGATCCTGGAGTACCTACTATACCATGCTCCATTAAGAGAAATTATGTTAAAACTGCTTTATGTGATCTTGGAGCCGGTGTTAGTGTTATGCCTCTCTCTTTATATCGTAGACTTGACTTGAATAAGTTGACACCTACTAAAATATCTTTGCAAATGGCTGATAAATCAACTGCTATACCTGTCGGTATTTGTGAGGATGTGCCTGTTGTGGTTGCAAATGTTACTATTTTAACGGACTTTGTTATTCTTGATATTCCCGAGGATGATAGTATGTCTATTATTCTTGGAAGACCTTTCCTTAGTACTGCAGGGGCTGTTATTGATTGCAACAAAGGCAATGTCACTTTTCATGTTAATGGCAATGAGCACACGGTACACTTCCCGAGGAAACAACCTCAAGTTTATAGTATCAGCTCTATTGGAAAATTTTCATCGATTATATTTGGAGGTTTTGAATTTCCTCTCCCTACTGTCAAGAAAAAGTATGATATTCTTACTGTTGGGGATTTTCATATCCTCATTGAGGTAACTTAGTGCTATTCGAAATTTCTCCGGTTCCATGATTATCGGAATGAGTTCGTTAACAAGACTTGATCTACCTTGTTAGTGGATTCTTTTTGATGAGCATGAGATGAATGAAACTAGAAGCACAACCTTCTGTACCTTCTTTACATTTTCTGTTATTTAGTAGAAATAAAGTAAAATAGTATTTTTCTGTCTGTCTCCTGACTTATCCGTGCAATATAAAAATATTCCAAAAATAAAAGTCCTCAGAATGCCATGCAAATTTAATATGATTTTTTCGGGAATATTTGAGGATTTACTTTGCAAAAATCACCGCGGGGGGAGCTGCCACCTGGTCACGAGGGTGGAGGGCGCGCCCTAACCCCCCTTGGCGCGCCCCCTACCTCGTGGGCCCACGGTGGCCCTCCTCCACTTATTCCTGCACCCATCTTCTTCCTCTGCCTCACACAAACACGGAAAACCAACTCAAGCACGAGTTCCAGCCCTCGTTGCTGTGATTTTCGATCTCCTTGCTCAAAGCACCTCTCACAAAACTGCTTGGGGAGATTGTTCCTTGGTATGTGACTCCTCCATTGGTCCAATTAGTTTTTGTTCTAGTGCTTTATTCATTGCAAATTTGTGCTGCATAGGTGACCATGTTCTTGAGCTTGCATGTCAAATTTATATGGTTCCAAGTAGTTCCAATGCTTTATATAGGCTCTAGGCACTTGTAGGAGTTGTTGCTATCAATTTTATTGAAGTTGGTTCACATTTATTTGAAGTTACTAAAAATTTCAGATTGTTTCAGAAAATTATGAAGAGACTTTTGAGGGGCTCATCAAGCTGAAGCTCGAAAGAAAAAACAAAAGGAAGAAGAGCAGAAGCCCAAATTTAATTTGCCTTGCACCACGGAGGTCCGGTCGTGTGAATGGCCTTCCGATGACTTTTTGAGGAGAGCCGAGATCTATGAGGATTTCTATTTATTGATTGAGAACGCCGGCCTCATCGACTTCCTCCGCGACCAACGTCATCAGTATCTCTTACTCACAAATACTTTGGTGCAAAACTTCTACTTTTTCCCTAAGAAATCACCTCCAACAGTAGAATTTCATTTATATGACGTTGTTAAAGAGACGACATTAGCTGAATTCTGCGAGGTTTGTAGAATACCCTTTGAGGGCACCTTAGATGAACCCCACCGTAATGAAGTAGAAGCTTTTATTAACACTATCACTGTGGGAGAAACCAGGAAGGTTTCTGATGCAAGGATCACTAGCATACATTTTCCTGTTTTACGCTATGTTGCCTTATTTGCTAGTCGTTGATTAATTGGACGCGGAAACTGTGGGAACCTTAGTATTCCTGATATTATTATTTTGTTCCATAGTTTATACGGCAATAACTCTGTTAGTATGAGTGGAATTGTTGCTAGATGGTTGAGTCTGAACCGTACTAAGGGCCCCATCTTTGGAGGCATTTATGCTTCACGCCTAGCTGAACATTTTGAAATACCTATTAGGCATGAGGAGAAAGAAGAAACAGCACTGCCCCGTGCTTATTTAGATTATAAGAGTATGATAGCGCATGATTTTCTTGTTAAGAGTCACGAAGGGGAGCTCACATACAAATTATACTTTGATATACATCACCCTGAGACTATTACTTTGCTTGCTCCTTCTTTGTTTAATTTATCTGCAGGACCTCACATCGTTTCGTGGTCGGCTGTTCAAGCCTATCGGAATCCTGCACCAGTCCCGGAACCAGAGCCACAAGATGAGCCTCCACGACTATCTGTTTATTCTTGGGATCCAGAGGAGGTTGCCAGCCAGTGGCAGCCGGAGCCTTCTTCGTCACAGTACGATCCCAGCTTCACCAACGGGTATCCGCCAGGCTATCCCTGGCAATAGACCAACTTAGGCCAAAAGCCTAAGCTTGGGGGAGTACGTATTTCCCACCGACATTACATTTATGTTCACACACACTCATTGCCAGATGTCGGTGCTCATACTCTTTCACTGTAATATCCATGCTAGTTTATTTTCTTTTTCCTGCTTTCTTCTTATGTGTTTGATAAACCTTAAGAAAAAACCAAAAAAATAGTAGTAGTTTATTTCTTTGTTGTAGTAATTAAAAAGGAAAAACCCAAAAATATTCCCGTTCTTCTTGTGCATCAGTAAACATATTTGCAATGACATTTAGAGATTATAGTTGCTTGTGCCATGCTTGATTAGTTATGAGTTATAATGGTTTACCTTGCGTGCCAACATGCTATTAGAATGATTATGATGTGGTATGATGGGATGGTATCCTCCTTTAAATGAATTGAGTGACTAGACTTGGCACATGTTCACGCATGTAGTTGAACCAAATCAACATAGCCTTCATGATATTTATGTTCATGGTAGATTATATCCTACTCATGCTTGTATTCGGTGTAAATTAATTTTAATGCATGTTTACGGCTGTTGTCGCTCTCTCAGTTGGTCGCTTCCCAGTCTTTTGCTAGCCTTCACCTGTACTAAGCGGGAATACTGCTTGTGCATCCAAACTCCTTAAACCCCAAAGTTGTTCCATATGAGTCCACTATACCTTCCTATATGCGGTATCTACCTACCCTTCCAAGTAAATTTGTATGTGCCAAACTCTAAACCTTCAAATGAAATTCTGTTTTGTATGCTCGAGCAGCTCATGTTTCAACTAGGGCTACCCTTATCTTCCATGTTAGCCGGTTATTCTTAAGAGGAGTGGACTCCGCTCCTCATTCACGAGAAAAATGGTTGGTCTCTGGGATGCCCAGTCCCATGCTTTATGCAAACTAAATCAAAATAACTGCAAACAAAACTCCCCCTGGGACCCGTTGAATGTTGGAGGCACTCGTTGTTTCGAGCAAGCCATGGATTGATGCTTGTGGAGGAGGGGGAGTATAAACTTTACCATTCGGTTTGGGAACCACCTATAATTTGTTTAGCATGGAACATATCGTCATCTCATAGTTGTTGCGTTGACAGCAAAAGTATGCCGCTCAAAATGTTATTCAATCTCTATTTTAAAACCGAGCTCTGGCACCTCTACAAATCCCAGCTTCCCTCTACGAAGGGCCTGTCTATTTACTTTTATGTTGAGTCATCATCCTTCTTATTAAAAAGCACCCGCTGGAGAGCACACTGTTGTTTGCATTCATTATAATTGGTTTATATTGGGTATGACTTGACTGGATCTCTTTTACTATGAATTACAATGTTTAGTCAGTCCTTGATCTTTAAAGGTGCTCTGCATTTATGTTTTGCGGTCTCAGAAAGGGCTAGAGAGATACCATATCGTGTTATGATTATTTTGAGAAAGTGTTGTCATCTGAGTTTTGCTATTATGGCTCGCTAGCTGATTATTCTATTGATATGAGTAATTGGGAGACCTACGTGTTATTGTGAGTATGATTAGTTCGTAATATTGCTGAAACTTGAATGCTGGCTTTTCATGTTTACAACGACAAGAGCAAACAGAGTTTGTAAAAGTTTTTCTTTTTCTTTTTTAGTTTGTCAACTGAATTGCTTGAGGACAAGCAAGGGTTTAAGCTTGGGGGACTTGATACATCTCCGTCGTATCTACTTTTCCAAACACTTTTGCCCTTGTTTTGGACTCTAACTTGTATGATTTGAATGGAACTAACCCGGACTGACGTTGTTTTCAACAGAATTGCCATGGTGTTGTTTTATGTGCATAAAATAAAAGTTCTCGAAATGACCTGAAACTCCACGGAACACCTTAGAAAAAACAATAAAAAATCCTCGCCAAAGATGAAGACCAGGGGGCCCACACCCTATCCACGAGGGTGGGGGTGCCCCCCCTAGGCGCGCCCCCTACCTCGTGGGCCCCCTGGTGGCCCTCCGACGCCAACTCCAACTCCATATATTGGCTTTCGGGGAGAAAAAAATCAGAGAGAAGAAATCATCGTGTTTTACAATACGGAGCCGTCGCCAAGCCCTAATCTCTCTCGGGAGGGCTGATCTGGAGTCCGTTCGGGGCTCCGGAGAGGGGGATTCGTCGTCGTCATCATCATCAACCATCCTCCATCACCAATTTCATGATGCTCACCGCCGTGCGTGAGTAATTCCATCGTAGGCTTGCTGGACGGTGATGGGTTGGATGAGATTTATCATGTAATCGAGTTAGTTTTGTTAGGGTTTGATCCCTAGTATCCACTATGTTTTGAGATTGATGTTGCTTTGACTTTGATATGCTTAATGCTTGTCACTACGGACCGAGTGCCATGATTTCAGATCTGAACCTATTATGTTTTCATGAATATATGTGTGTTCTTGATCCTATCTTGCAAGTCTATAGTCACCTACTATGTGTTATGATCCGGCAACCCCGAAGTGACAATAATCGGTACCACTCCCGGTGATGACCATAGTTTCAGGAGTTCATGTATTCACTATGTGCTAATGCTTTGTTCCAGTTCTCTATTAAAAGGAGGCCTTAATATCCCTTAGTTTCCAATAGGACCCTGCTGCCACGGGAGGGTAGGACAAAAGATGTCATGCAAGTTCTTTTCCATAAGCACGTATGACTATATTCGGAATACATGCCTACATTACATTGATGAACTGGAGCTAGTTCTATGTCACCTTATGTTATGACTTTTACATGATGAACCACATCCGACATAATTATCCATCATTGATCCGGTGCCTACGAGTTTTCCATATACTGGTTCTCGCTTATTTACTTTTCCGTTGCTACTGTTACAATCACTACAAAATACCAAAAACATTACTTTTGATGTCTTTACTTTTGTTACCGTTACCACCACGATCATATTACTTTGCTACTAAACACTTTGCTGCAGATACTAAGTTTTTGGGTGTGGTTGAATTGACAACTCAGCTGCTAATACTTGAGAATATTCTTTGTCTCCCCTTGTGTCGAATCAATAAATTTGGGTTGAATACTCTACCCTCGAAAACTGTTGCGATCCCCTATACTTGTGGGTTATCAGTGGTTTTGCCACAAATACGATGTCAACTACATGATCATGCAATGGCAATATGACAAAAGTAATGTATGTCATGACGATGATGAACGGAACGGTGGAAAGTTGCATGGCAATATATCTCGGAATGGCTATAGAAATGCCATAAATAGGTAGGTATGGTGGCTGTTTTGAGGAATATATAAGTAGGTTTATGTGTGATAGAGCGTATCATATCATGGGGTTTGGATGCACCGGTGAAGTTTGCACCAACTCTCAAGGTGAGAAAGGGCAATGCACGGTACCAAAGAGGCTAGCAATGGTGGAGAGGTAAAAGTGCGTATAATCCATGGACTCAACATTAGTCAAAAGAACTCATATACTTATTGCAAAAATTTAGAAGTCATCAAAAACCAAGCACTACGCGCATGCTCCTAGAGGGATAGATTGGTAGGAAAAGACCATCGCTCGTCCCTGACCGCCACTCATAAGGATGCACAAGCCAGGTACACTTCATGTTTCAAATTTGTTACACAACTTTAAACATACATGCATGCTACGGGACTTGCTAACTTCAACACAAGCATTCTTTAAATTCATAATCACCCAACTAGCATGACTTTAATATCACTACCTCCATATCTCCAAACAATTATCAAGTATCAAGTTGATCATAGCATCCAATTCACTTCCTATGATAGTTTTTATTATACCCAACTTGGATGCTCATCATTCTAGGACCAATTTATAACCATAGCAAATACCATGCTGTTCTAAAATATCAAAATATTATAAGTGAAGCATGAGAGATCAACAATTTCTTCAAAATTAAACCACCGGCATGCTCTAAAAGTTATAAGTGAAGCACTAGAGGAAAAACTATCTAGCTCAAAAGATATAAGTGAAGTTGATACGTCTCCAACGTATCTATAATTTTTTTATTGTTCCATGCTATTATATTACCCCTTTTGGATATTTATGGGCTTTATTCTTCACATTTATATCATTTTTGGGACTAACCTACCAACCGGAGGCCCAGCCCATATTGTTGTTTTTT
>NW_025230494.1:0-14161 GCF_018294505.1 Triticum aestivum
GCAATACCACATTATGCATCCCTTACACTTAAAATGCCCGGTCCGCGAGGCATCATCTCATTAAAGGGAAGTATCGAGTGTTACTCGAGCGCGGACGATGGTGCGGCTGCCTTGACAGCCGCACACTAAACCAGCTTTACTAGTTAAAGCACCTAAATAGGTCGTTCAAGACACCGGACATGGCTCGACGAGTCCAGCATAAACATACAAAGGCTTGCTAGCCGCATACGCCTGTACAAGGGGCTTCACGCGTTTACACCAGAGACAATAAAGCTCAATTCTACCCATTTTCTGTATTATACTTTGTTTATTTAATGCAACATAGATTTCTCGCACGATTGTTTTCAACTAAGTTCCTCTCTTTTACAGATGAACACCGTGTTACATCCGTCTAGGATACGGCACAACGGAGACACATGGGCAGACGTGCAGTAGGGACCCGTTTCAAGGATTCTTTTCAGATTAAGACCCTACGTAAACCTTTTTTACTGTCTCTTGTTGATAACATCCCCCCGGTTTTTTGTTATAACCGAGGAGGACGCTGGCGTCTTGGCATGTGGCCACGCCAGAATTTTGCGCGTACCTGGACACCAGGGGCTTCTTACCAAGGGCTTTTGTTCAGCCCGTTTTCATAAAGACCGAATACCTTAGGGAGTGTTCGGCGGCACGAGTTTGGCCTTATATGCATCAGCTCCGAATCATGTCTTTGGTCAAATGTTGGGTTTGCCCGGCTCCTGTGTTTTGCTGCCTTATGTTCCGCTCTATCGGCTAAGGCGGCACCAGGAGAACTACTGCGATTGTGCCCCGGTTCGGCCACGCGAGCACCTCAGTAGAGAAAGCGGAAAACTGAATGTCATGATATAGCGAGATACTGGTCAACCACTTGATGACTTGCCGGAATCTTTAGGATTCCTCCGCATTAACGAAGGGTCGTTTCCCGGTCAGGCACACACGCGCCCCGAATTCGGGCAAGCGCGGTGCCCCTAGGGGCTATTCAGTAGCCCCACTGTCAAACTCCTATGGCTAAGTGAAAGTGATAAAGCATTATAGTCCGGTTGCATAGTCCGCTGCGCTATCACCTCCTTTATAGGACCAAGACGTTGGATCAAGTGTGAAGATGCGCCTTCTGTGAACACCCCCACATTATATGCGTGGGGGCTGAAGCCAACGACTGCCATCTTTCAGGTTATATACACATATACATTAACGGTCGCACAGGAGGTATTCTAATCCTTGAAATCACAAGTATAAAAAGCTCTTATATGCCATCGAAACATTGTTTTACAATGATACATGTTATTCGAACATAACATCCTTCGAGCACTGCGTTTCTATTAAACGAGCGCCCTGCAGAACTTCCCCAAAATAGTGCTCGGCAGGTACTCGGCTTTCGTCCAAATCTTGGGACGCAACAGCACTGGCCTTCATCTCCGCCCAGTATGTCTTGACACGGGCAAGAGCCATTTGTGCACCCTCTATGCACGCTGACCTCTTCATTGCATCAATATGCGGCACCGCACCAAGGAACTGCTGCACCAAGCTAAAATAACTCTTCGGCTCGGGCCTTTTCGGCCACAGATGACTCACAACATGCTTCATGGCGAGTCGAGATAACCTGTTCAGCTCCGCCCATGCGGCCAAATGACTGGATAACGAAAGTGGGCACTCTGGATTGTGGAACTGCGACCAAAAAAGTTCTTCCAATTCGTGGTCATCTAGACCCCAGAAATGTTCGGTCGCGTCCGCGGCACTCGCCGCCAAATCCAGATAAGTGTTCGCCGCACTCCACTTCCAGTCCAATGGAGCATATTTAGGATCCCCGAACTTCATCCGCAGCATATAGGGCTTTCCAGCCGTGATATCTCCGGCCTGACGTAGCTCCTCCTTCATAGCTCTCATTGCAGAGCGAGTATCCTTGGCCTCGGCAGTGACCTTTTCTAGGTCCTTCTGTGCCACCCTATCTTCTTTTTCAAGAAGCTTGCAGCGGTCGGCAGCATTCTTCAATTTTACAGCCATCTCGGCCATTTCCTTCTTGCTCTGGCAGTGAGTAGCCTGTTCGGCTTTTAGCTCTTCAGCTGCCTTTAAGGCAGCCGCATCGCTTTTCCTGGCTTGCTCCTTGGCTCGGGCAAGTTCCGCCCGAAGGTTCTCCATGGCAGCGGCACCATCTGCATTAAGCACACATGTTATAAGGTACGAGCATCAAGCTCCTCTTACCAGATGTCTTCGGAGACATTACATACCTTGTGCCTCGTCCAGCCGCTCGTTGACAAGCGCGATGTTAGCATCTGCCACATAAAGTTGCTGCTTTAGCTCGGCAAATTCATCAGTCCGGCTAGCCACCGAACACTTCGCCACCTACATAGGAAAGGCGACATATTATACCTGGGATTATGATCCTCTGCGCGCCGTCATTTTTGACAACGCACAGAGTCTCAGGGGCTACTATCTATACAGGGCGCATTTTATATATGTGGATCTGTCAAAAGGTACATCATTTCGCGTACCTCAAAACCTGTCAGTAAACTCCTGGCGGCCTCATTAAATCCGCTTTCCAAGGATGAAATCCTTTTAATCACCATATTCATCAACACACGATGTTCTTCTAAGATAGACGCTCGCCCGAGCAGACCCTTCAGCTCCTCCGACCGTGCACCGGACGGTGCCGGACTCGTCCGAAGACCTTTTTCGAAGGCCGGATTCGGAGAAACCCTCCGAGATGACACCTCGGGGTCACCCGCCTCACAAGACGGTATAGCTGGGGGAGGCGTTCCGCTCTCCATCATCTCCGGACAAAGATCCCCTAAAGATGAGCTCTGCTGAGAAGGGTTGAGCTCCGAACTACAAGGTAAAATTTTGGTTATCTTCCTTATAAATAAAACGGGGATGTCTCTCCTTTTAAAACCCCTCTCTTTACTTACGGCTCGGTGGAGAGCTGATCCCCTTGGGGGCGCAATGCGTCCGGGGCACCCTCCGACGCCGGACCCTCTGACGAAGACTTCTTCCCCCGCTTTGAGGCCATCGCCTCCGGGTCGTCAGAGGCGGTCCTCTTCTTTCCTTGGATAGAGGAATTCTCGATTCCTCCTTTCCTGACAGCCTCCTTCACGGAAGCGGTAGCTTCTTTGTTCCCCTCTTCGCCTTCTTCCAAAGGCGCAATCTTCAGTATCCTGGTCAACACGGGATTCGGCGTGGTCTCGGGAGGGGGGTCGGACACCTGATAAGCTTTGCTTTCGCTATCCACTCATGTTTAAAGGATAGCTCTTTTGAGGGCAATTTTATGATAAATGTACGGATAGCGTGTCCGGGTACAGGGCTACTTACTTGAGTATCCGGGCGATGGCAGCTCAGACCTGCGTCCTCGGACAAGTCCGGACACATTGCTTGTGATCCGAAGAACAATTTATGCTTCTCCATGGGCGTCGCGCCCATAAAATGTTGGAGAGCTCGTGGTCCTTCCGGAT
The DNA here is from genome assembly GCF_018294505.1 of Triticum aestivum. NCBI lineage: Eukaryota > Viridiplantae > Streptophyta > Magnoliopsida > Poales > Poaceae > Triticum > Triticum aestivum. Next base: position 3,459 of record NW_025230494.1, read on the forward strand.
TAAACTCCCACAGACGGAGGGGACGGTGTGTGCAGGGCAGGACGCGACGAATCAACATAACCTGTGTCACTACGGCCAGATTGATATCTCTTTCTAGGAGATCTCGAATGTGGCCCTGCAACAAGGGCACATCCTTGGATGGCCCCCATTTAAGCCCTTTATTGACCCATGACGCCAGTTGTGGTGGGGGACCCGAGCGAAAGGCAGGAGGCACCACCCATTTGGTGCCCCTGGGAGCTGTGGTATAAAACCACTCTTGTTGCCACAAGCCGAACTCCTCTTGAAAAGAGCCCTCGGGCCATGGAGCATCGGCAATCTTGCTCATAACAGCACCTCCGCACTCCGCGTGCTGCCCCTTGATCATCTTCGGCTCTACTTTGAAGGTTTTGAGCCACAATCCGAAGTGAGGAGTAATATGGAGGAAGGCCTCCCACATGACAATGAACGATGAGATATGGAGGATGGACTCCGGAGCTAAGTTGTGAAATTCCAGCCCGTAGTAAAACATGAGCCCCCTCACAAAGGGGTCAATCCGGAAGCCTAGCCCCCGAAGGAAGTGAGACGCGAACACCACGCTCTCACCGGGCTTGGGAGTGGGAATGACCTGCCCGTGAGCAGGCAGCCTATGCATGATTTCGCCGGTTAGATACCTGGCGTCTCTTAGCTTTAACAGTCTTCTTCCATAACGGAGGAAGGCATCCACCAGACTTGAAGGTCGGAGCCAGACATCGTCGAAGGTCCGAAGCGCCTGAATCTGGAGCTTTGGGTGTTGGAACTCAAGGCGAGAGGCGGATTTGATTGGATTGAAAGAAAGGAGTCGAGCCTTGGTCTCTTTATAAAGAGGTTGAATACCAAGAGCCCTCCCCGTGCCCGTTTGGGACTCACTTTCAATTAAGAAGTCATACCAATGGCACGGTTGGGTTACCCATGCCCGTGTTGATGAGAATCCCGGAATAAGGGGACATGATCTCTGCTTTGACAAGACGTGCCAAAGAAACCGCCTCGCTAAACGCACTGAGGTGGGACAGTAAAACGATTTGAATAAAGGCTTGGCCGTGGCATGATGTCACGCTGCAGAATACGTCACCTGATTGGATTTGTACGAATATTATTCTCTCTACGGTGGTATGTGGAACTTATTTTGCAGAGCCGGACACTATCCTTGTGTTCAACATCTTCCGTGAAGTATTCGGAGGAGGAACCCGCCTTGCAATGCCGAAGACAATTTGCACGCCGGACTCGTCGTCATTGAAGCCTGGTTCAGGGGCTACTGAGGGAGTCCCAGATTAGGGGGTGTCCGGATGGCCGGACTATGACCTTTGGCCAGACTCCCGGACCATGAAGATACAAGATTGAAGACTTCGTCCCGTGTCCGGATGGGACATTCCTTGGCGTGGAAGGCAAGCTTGGCGATACGGATATGTAGATCTCCTCCCATTGTAACTGACTCTGTGTAACCCTAGCCCTCTTCGGTGTCTATATAAACCGGAGGGTTTTAGTCCGTAGGACGAACAACAATCATACCATAGGCTAGCTTCTAGAGTTTAGCCTCTCTGATCTTGTGGTAGATCTACTCTTGTACTACCCATATCATCAATATTAATCAAGTAGGAGTAGGGTTTTACCTCCATCAAGAGGGCCCGAACCTGGGTAAAAACATCGTGTCCCTTGTCTCCTATTACCATCCGCCTAGACGCACAGTTCGGGATCCCCTACCCGAGATCCGCCAGTTTTGACACCGACAGCTCCCCTTGTGTCAAATCAATAAATTTGGGTTGAATACTCTACCCTCGAAAACTGTTGCGATCCCCTATACTTGTGGGTTATCAAGACCTTTTTCTGGCGCCGTTGCCGGGGAGCATAGCTCTATTCCTTGAGTCACTCTAGATTTATATCTGCTGGACACTATGAAGAACTTGAAAGATGATCGAACTATTATTTTTCCCTCAACTACGAGGGGAGGTAAGGAACTGCCATCTAGCTCTGCACTAGATTCTCCTTCGGTTATAAGTAAGCTTGCGACACCTAAACCTGCTACTGCTATGAATTCTGATATGTCGCATGTTATTGATGATGCCACTTCTGCTATGCATGATACTTATGATGAAACTACTTCTATGCTTGATACTACTGTGCCCCTTGGTGAATTTCTTGATGAGCAAATTGCTAGGTCTAGAGAAAGAGAAATTATTGAACCTGAATACGATGATGATAGTGATGATGAGAATATGCCTGCTATTCCTGAGGGTTATCTTTTTGATGCAGAATCTTCTGCAGCTATTTTTGCTTGCCAGGATAGATATGAACTTAAGAGGTTGCTAGTTAAATGGAGTAAAGAATCTCTTAGAGATAGAATGAGACCTGACCCTGCTTTTGCTACTTCACCTATTTGTGTTCCCGATAAGGATTATTATGATTTTTCTGTTGATCCACATATAATTACTTTGGTTGAAACTGATCCTTTTTATGGCTATGAATCTGAAACTGTTGTGGCACATCTTACTAAGATAAATGATATAGATGCCCTGTTTACTAATAATGAGAGATCGTGCTACCTTTATTTACTCAAATATTTCCTTTCTCATTAAAGGGTGATGCTAAGATATGGTTTAATTCTCTTGATCCTGGTTGTGTGCAAAGTCCCTAGGATATGATTTATTACTTCTTTGCTAAATATTTCCCTACTCATAAGAAACAAGCTGCTTTGAGGGAAATATACAACTTCGTGCAAATTGAAGAAGAGAGTCTCCCACAAGCTTGGGGAAGGCTTCTCAAGTTACTTAATGCTTTGCCTGATCATCCTCTTAAGAAACCTGAAATACTTGATATCTTTTATAATGGACTAAATGATGCTTCCAGAGATTACCTGGATAGTTGTGCTGGTTCTCTTTTCAGGGAAAGAACACCGGATGAAGCTAAAATTCTATTGAATAATATGTTGACAAATGAAAATAATTGGGCACCTCCTGAGCCACCTATTGAGCCAGCTCCAGAGCCAATTACTGAGCCTATTCCTAAACCAACTCTGAAGAAGAGAGGTGTTCTATTTCTCAGTCCCGAAGATATGCAAGAGGCAAAGAAATATATGAAAGAAAAAGGTATTAAAGTTGAAGATGTTAAGAATTTACCTCCTATTGAAGAAATACATGGTCTTAATTTACCACCTGTTGAAGAAGTATATGATCTCAATTACTTATTTACTGAAGAACCTCCCAATATCCCGACACAGGTAGTAAGGTAAATTCTCTCTGTAGATATGATAAAGCTGAAGTTCCATGCTAGTTAGTGCTTGGATGAGTTTGATTACTTTATGTTTAAGCAAGATGACTTTAATGCTTATTTTGGTAGACAATTAAAACAAGATGCTTATATGATTAAACGTTTGGGTGATTATATGGCTGATATTAGAGGTGAACTTAAACTTGTTAGCAAACATGCTTCTATGGTTACCACTCAAGTAGAACAAGTACTTAAAGCTCAGAAAGAAGTGCTTGATGAAATGAATAGTAAGAAAAATGATTATGTTGTTAGAGTGGCTACTAGAACTGGTAGAATGACTCAGGAACCTTTGTATCCTGAAGGCCACCCTAAGAGAATCGAGCAAGATTCTCAGAGAAATAATATTGATGTACCTAGGTCTTCTAAGAGGAAGAAAAAAAATGATAGGACTTTGCAAACTTCTAGCGAACCTATTGCTGAACCACCTGAAAATCCAAATTATGTCTCTATTTCTGATGCTAAAACACAATCAAGTGATGAACATGAACCTAGTGAAAATGTTAATGATGATGTTCATGTTGATGCTTAACCTAGTAATGATAATGATGTAGAAGTTGAACCTGTTGTTGATCTTGATAACCCACAATCAAAGAATCAATGTTATGATAAAAGAGACTTCGTTGCTAGGAAACATGGTAGAGAAAGGGAACCATGGTTTCAGAAACCCATGCCTTTTCCTCCGAAACCATCCAAGAAAAAGGATGATGAGGATTTTGAGCGCTTTGCTGAAATGATTAGACCCATCTTTTTGCGTATGATTAACTGATGTGCTCAAAACAAATCTTTATGCTGAAGGATATTATTACTAATAAAAGAAAGATACCTGAAGCTGAAATTTCCACCATGCTTGCTAATTATACTTTTAAGGGTGGAATACCAGAGAAACTTGGAGATCCTGGAGTACCTACTATACCATGCTCCATTAAGAGAAATTATGTTAAAACTGCTTTATGTGATCTTGGAGCCGGTGTTAGTGTTATGCCTCTCTCTTTATATCGTAGACTTGACTTGAATAAGTTGACACCTACTAAAATATCTTTGCAAATGGCTGATAAATCAACTGCTATACCTGTCGGTATTTGTGAGGATGTGCCTGTTGTGGTTGCAAATGTTACTATTTTAACGGACTTTGTTATTCTTGATATTCCCGAGGATGATAGTATGTCTATTATTCTTGGAAGACCTTTCCTTAGTACTGCAGGGGCTGTTATTGATTGCAACAAAGGCAATGTCACTTTTCATGTTAATGGCAATGAGCACACGGTACACTTCCCGAGGAAACAACCTCAAGTTTATAGTATCAGCTCTATTGGAAAATTTTCATCGATTATATTTGGAGGTTTTGAATTTCCTCTCCCTACTGTCAAGAAAAAGTATGATATTCTTACTGTTGGGGATTTTCATATCCTCATTGAGGTAACTTAGTGCTATTCGAAATTTCTCCGGTTCCATGATTATCGGAATGAGTTCGTTAACAAGACTTGATCTACCTTGTTAGTGGATTCTTTTTGATGAGCATGAGATGAATGAAACTAGAAGCACAACCTTCTGTACCTTCTTTACATTTTCTGTTATTTAGTAGAAATAAAGTAAAATAGTATTTTTCTGTCTGTCTCCTGACTTATCCGTGCAATATAAAAATATTCCAAAAATAAAAGTCCTCAGAATGCCATGCAAATTTAATATGATTTTTTCGGGAATATTTGAGGATTTACTTTGCAAAAATCACCGCGGGGGGAGCTGCCACCTGGTCACGAGGGTGGAGGGCGCGCCCTAACCCCCCTTGGCGCGCCCCCTACCTCGTGGGCCCACGGTGGCCCTCCTCCACTTATTCCTGCACCCATCTTCTTCCTCTGCCTCACACAAACACGGAAAACCAACTCAAGCACGAGTTCCAGCCCTCGTTGCTGTGATTTTCGATCTCCTTGCTCAAAGCACCTCTCACAAAACTGCTTGGGGAGATTGTTCCTTGGTATGTGACTCCTCCATTGGTCCAATTAGTTTTTGTTCTAGTGCTTTATTCATTGCAAATTTGTGCTGCATAGGTGACCATGTTCTTGAGCTTGCATGTCAAATTTATATGGTTCCAAGTAGTTCCAATGCTTTATATAGGCTCTAGGCACTTGTAGGAGTTGTTGCTATCAATTTTATTGAAGTTGGTTCACATTTATTTGAAGTTACTAAAAATTTCAGATTGTTTCAGAAAATTATGAAGAGACTTTTGAGGGGCTCATCAAGCTGAAGCTCGAAAGAAAAAACAAAAGGAAGAAGAGCAGAAGCCCAAATTTAATTTGCCTTGCACCACGGAGGTCCGGTCGTGTGAATGGCCTTCCGATGACTTTTTGAGGAGAGCCGAGATCTATGAGGATTTCTATTTATTGATTGAGAACGCCGGCCTCATCGACTTCCTCCGCGACCAACGTCATCAGTATCTCTTACTCACAAATACTTTGGTGCAAAACTTCTACTTTTTCCCTAAGAAATCACCTCCAACAGTAGAATTTCATTTATATGACGTTGTTAAAGAGACGACATTAGCTGAATTCTGCGAGGTTTGTAGAATACCCTTTGAGGGCACCTTAGATGAACCCCACCGTAATGAAGTAGAAGCTTTTATTAACACTATCACTGTGGGAGAAACCAGGAAGGTTTCTGATGCAAGGATCACTAGCATACATTTTCCTGTTTTACGCTATGTTGCCTTATTTGCTAGTCGTTGATTAATTGGACGCGGAAACTGTGGGAACCTTAGTATTCCTGATATTATTATTTTGTTCCATAGTTTATACGGCAATAACTCTGTTAGTATGAGTGGAATTGTTGCTAGATGGTTGAGTCTGAACCGTACTAAGGGCCCCATCTTTGGAGGCATTTATGCTTCACGCCTAGCTGAACATTTTGAAATACCTATTAGGCATGAGGAGAAAGAAGAAACAGCACTGCCCCGTGCTTATTTAGATTATAAGAGTATGATAGCGCATGATTTTCTTGTTAAGAGTCACGAAGGGGAGCTCACATACAAATTATACTTTGATATACATCACCCTGAGACTATTACTTTGCTTGCTCCTTCTTTGTTTAATTTATCTGCAGGACCTCACATCGTTTCGTGGTCGGCTGTTCAAGCCTATCGGAATCCTGCACCAGTCCCGGAACCAGAGCCACAAGATGAGCCTCCACGACTATCTGTTTATTCTTGGGATCCAGAGGAGGTTGCCAGCCAGTGGCAGCCGGAGCCTTCTTCGTCACAGTACGATCCCAGCTTCACCAACGGGTATCCGCCAGGCTATCCCTGGCAATAGACCAACTTAGGCCAAAAGCCTAAGCTTGGGGGAGTACGTATTTCCCACCGACATTACATTTATGTTCACACACACTCATTGCCAGATGTCGGTGCTCATACTCTTTCACTGTAATATCCATGCTAGTTTATTTTCTTTTTCCTGCTTTCTTCTTATGTGTTTGATAAACCTTAAGAAAAAACCAAAAAAATAGTAGTAGTTTATTTCTTTGTTGTAGTAATTAAAAAGGAAAAACCCAAAAATATTCCCGTTCTTCTTGTGCATCAGTAAACATATTTGCAATGACATTTAGAGATTATAGTTGCTTGTGCCATGCTTGATTAGTTATGAGTTATAATGGTTTACCTTGCGTGCCAACATGCTATTAGAATGATTATGATGTGGTATGATGGGATGGTATCCTCCTTTAAATGAATTGAGTGACTAGACTTGGCACATGTTCACGCATGTAGTTGAACCAAATCAACATAGCCTTCATGATATTTATGTTCATGGTAGATTATATCCTACTCATGCTTGTATTCGGTGTAAATTAATTTTAATGCATGTTTACGGCTGTTGTCGCTCTCTCAGTTGGTCGCTTCCCAGTCTTTTGCTAGCCTTCACCTGTACTAAGCGGGAATACTGCTTGTGCATCCAAACTCCTTAAACCCCAAAGTTGTTCCATATGAGTCCACTATACCTTCCTATATGCGGTATCTACCTACCCTTCCAAGTAAATTTGTATGTGCCAAACTCTAAACCTTCAAATGAAATTCTGTTTTGTATGCTCGAGCAGCTCATGTTTCAACTAGGGCTACCCTTATCTTCCATGTTAGCCGGTTATTCTTAAGAGGAGTGGACTCCGCTCCTCATTCACGAGAAAAATGGTTGGTCTCTGGGATGCCCAGTCCCATGCTTTATGCAAACTAAATCAAAATAACTGCAAACAAAACTCCCCCTGGGACCCGTTGAATGTTGGAGGCACTCGTTGTTTCGAGCAAGCCATGGATTGATGCTTGTGGAGGAGGGGGAGTATAAACTTTACCATTCGGTTTGGGAACCACCTATAATTTGTTTAGCATGGAACATATCGTCATCTCATAGTTGTTGCGTTGACAGCAAAAGTATGCCGCTCAAAATGTTATTCAATCTCTATTTTAAAACCGAGCTCTGGCACCTCTACAAATCCCAGCTTCCCTCTACGAAGGGCCTGTCTATTTACTTTTATGTTGAGTCATCATCCTTCTTATTAAAAAGCACCCGCTGGAGAGCACACTGTTGTTTGCATTCATTATAATTGGTTTATATTGGGTATGACTTGACTGGATCTCTTTTACTATGAATTACAATGTTTAGTCAGTCCTTGATCTTTAAAGGTGCTCTGCATTTATGTTTTGCGGTCTCAGAAAGGGCTAGAGAGATACCATATCGTGTTATGATTATTTTGAGAAAGTGTTGTCATCTGAGTTTTGCTATTATGGCTCGCTAGCTGATTATTCTATTGATATGAGTAATTGGGAGACCTACGTGTTATTGTGAGTATGATTAGTTCGTAATATTGCTGAAACTTGAATGCTGGCTTTTCATGTTTACAACGACAAGAGCAAACAGAGTTTGTAAAAGTTTTTCTTTTTCTTTTTTAGTTTGTCAACTGAATTGCTTGAGGACAAGCAAGGGTTTAAGCTTGGGGGACTTGATACATCTCCGTCGTATCTACTTTTCCAAACACTTTTGCCCTTGTTTTGGACTCTAACTTGTATGATTTGAATGGAACTAACCCGGACTGACGTTGTTTTCAACAGAATTGCCATGGTGTTGTTTTATGTGCATAAAATAAAAGTTCTCGAAATGACCTGAAACTCCACGGAACACCTTAGAAAAAACAATAAAAAATCCTCGCCAAAGATGAAGACCAGGGGGCCCACACCCTATCCACGAGGGTGGGGGTGCCCCCCCTAGGCGCGCCCCCTACCTCGTGGGCCCCCTGGTGGCCCTCCGACGCCAACTCCAACTCCATATATTGGCTTTCGGGGAGAAAAAAATCAGAGAGAAGAAATCATCGTGTTTTACAATACGGAGCCGTCGCCAAGCCCTAATCTCTCTCGGGAGGGCTGATCTGGAGTCCGTTCGGGGCTCCGGAGAGGGGGATTCGTCGTCGTCATCATCATCAACCATCCTCCATCACCAATTTCATGATGCTCACCGCCGTGCGTGAGTAATTCCATCGTAGGCTTGCTGGACGGTGATGGGTTGGATGAGATTTATCATGTAATCGAGTTAGTTTTGTTAGGGTTTGATCCCTAGTATCCACTATGTTTTGAGATTGATGTTGCTTTGACTTTGATATGCTTAATGCTTGTCACTACGGACCGAGTGCCATGATTTCAGATCTGAACCTATTATGTTTTCATGAATATATGTGTGTTCTTGATCCTATCTTGCAAGTCTATAGTCACCTACTATGTGTTATGATCCGGCAACCCCGAAGTGACAATAATCGGTACCACTCCCGGTGATGACCATAGTTTCAGGAGTTCATGTATTCACTATGTGCTAATGCTTTGTTCCAGTTCTCTATTAAAAGGAGGCCTTAATATCCCTTAGTTTCCAATAGGACCCTGCTGCCACGGGAGGGTAGGACAAAAGATGTCATGCAAGTTCTTTTCCATAAGCACGTATGACTATATTCGGAATACATGCCTACATTACATTGATGAACTGGAGCTAGTTCTATGTCACCTTATGTTATGACTTTTACATGATGAACCACATCCGACATAATTATCCATCATTGATCCGGTGCCTACGAGTTTTCCATATACTGGTTCTCGCTTATTTACTTTTCCGTTGCTACTGTTACAATCACTACAAAATACCAAAAACATTACTTTTGATGTCTTTACTTTTGTTACCGTTACCACCACGATCATATTACTTTGCTACTAAACACTTTGCTGCAGATACTAAGTTTTTGGGTGTGGTTGAATTGACAACTCAGCTGCTAATACTTGAGAATATTCTTTGTCTCCCCTTGTGTCGAATCAATAAATTTGGGTTGAATACTCTACCCTCGAAAACTGTTGCGATCCCCTATACTTGTGGGTTATCAGTGGTTTTGCCACAAATACGATGTCAACTACATGATCATGCAATGGCAATATGACAAAAGTAATGTATGTCATGACGATGATGAACGGAACGGTGGAAAGTTGCATGGCAATATATCTCGGAATGGCTATAGAAATGCCATAAATAGGTAGGTATGGTGGCTGTTTTGAGGAATATATAAGTAGGTTTATGTGTGATAGAGCGTATCATATCATGGGGTTTGGATGCACCGGTGAAGTTTGCACCAACTCTCAAGGTGAGAAAGGGCAATGCACGGTACCAAAGAGGCTAGCAATGGTGGAGAGGTAAAAGTGCGTATAATCCATGGACTCAACATTAGTCAAAAGAACTCATATACTTATTGCAAAAATTTAGAAGTCATCAAAAACCAAGCACTACGCGCATGCTCCTAGAGGGATAGATTGGTAGGAAAAGACCATCGCTCGTCCCTGACCGCCACTCATAAGGATGCACAAGCCAGGTACACTTCATGTTTCAAATTTGTTACACAACTTTAAACATACATGCATGCTACGGGACTTGCTAACTTCAACACAAGCATTCTTTAAATTCATAATCACCCAACTAGCATGACTTTAATATCACTACCTCCATATCTCCAAACAATTATCAAGTATCAAGTTGATCATAGCATCCAATTCACTTCCTATGATAGTTTTTATTATACCCAACTTGGATGCTCATCATTCTAGGACCAATTTATAACCATAGCAAATACCATGCTGTTCTAAAATATCAAAATATTATAAGTGAAGCATGAGAGATCAACAATTTCTTCAAAATTAAACCACCGGCATGCTCTAAAAGTTATAAGTGAAGCACTAGAGGAAAAACTATCTAGCTCAAAAGATATAAGTGAAGTTGATACGTCTCCAACGTATCTATAATTTTTTTATTGTTCCATGCTATTATATTACCCCTTTTGGATATTTATGGGCTTTATTCTTCACATTTATATCATTTTTGGGACTAACCTACCAACCGGAGGCCCAGCCCATATTGTTGTTTTTT
>NW_025230495.1:0-14160 GCF_018294505.1 Triticum aestivum
TAGGGTTACATAGAGTCGGTTACAATGGTAGGAGATCTACATATCCGTATCGCCAAGCTTTCCTTCCACGCCAAGGAAAGTCCCATCCGGACACGGGACGAAGTCTTCAATCTTGTATCTTCATAGTCTTGGAGTCCGGTCGATGATGATAGTCCGGCCGATGATAGTTCGGCTGATGATGGTAGTCCGGCTATCCGGACACCCCCTAATCCAGGACTCCCTCACCTGTACCAGCCTTCTAACAGGTTTCAAGGTATGTATTTAAAACATGTAAGAATGTTACCGCATAGACAGTAGCCCCTGATGCTCAGTTTGGTGTTCGGAAAGAAAAGCCGGACTAAGGATCTAAAAAGATATAAGCAGGAGTCTAACATAAATATGTCAATATGGGAATGCAGGCTGCGTTGCTGACCTCTGCCGCACTGACTACGGAGGTCGATGCATTGAAGCAGAGCCTCGAGCGGTCCGAGAACGAGCTCGGCCGTGCCAAGAAGCAGCTCGAGGACAAGGAAGGTATGTAGTACCTTATGTAAGTATATATAAAAATACCTGGTTGCAAATAATGACATGACCAACGTGAATGTTATGGGGGCCACAACTGAGGTGGCGACCCTGAAGGAAGCGCTTTCCAAGGCCGAAGACAATGCGGCCGTGGAGCGCACCGAGCGAGAGAAACAAGAGGCGTAGGTGGCGGAGGTGCGGCAAGAGCTCAATGCTCTTGTGAAAAAACATGAGAGTTTAGAGCTTGACTCGAAGACTCAAGAGTCCGAGCTTGCCTCGGCACTTGAAAGCGCCAAATCTGCCAAGGCCGAAGCCCAAAAATCCCTCCAGGAAATTGAGGCAATGAAAAAGATTGCGGCGGGTAAGGCATTCTTTATGCAAAGCAAACATGTGAAAGTAAATTACCTATTACTTACCCGAATTCGGAGCTCTCCAGGAGCATTCGCAGATCTGCCCCGCAGTGTATCCGATGCCGCTGCATTCTACCGGGCCGAGGAAGGGAGCTCGACGGAGAAGGTGTTCTGGTCCCAGTATGCTGAGGACGGACACCCGGTGCCCCTGAGCGACTAGCTGAAGCAGATGGTCGAGCTTCATAAGGCAGCCGAACAGGCCATGAAGGGCCTGATAGGCCGGCTGTGGCCTGGGGAGGTCATGCGTGGGAGCTACTTTGGGTTGGTGCGGCGGCTGGTGGATGCCTTTCCACGGCTTGAAGTCATCAAGCGCTCCGTATGCATCGAAGGCGCCCGTAGGGCCCTTGCCCGTGCTAAAGTGCACTGGGGCAAGCTGGATGCTGAGAAACTGGTGACAGAAGGGCCACTGGAGGGGAAGGAGCATCGCAGGCCCGAGATGTATTATGAGGGTGTCCTGAAGGGTGCCCGTCTTGTGGCGAATGAATGTACCAGGGATGTAATTTTTGAGTAAACTCTATCATGTTTATCCTGTGCACTGAAAACTTGTTCATATGCGCTAAGCAACGCTTTTTGAATTTAAAATATTACCTTCTGTGAGGCCGTTTATTAAATCTGAGAGATGCAAGTCGTCGGCTTCTACCCCCATGCCACGAGTGCTGGGGTGTTCGGGATAAACCTGAGCGCTCTTGTTCCCATTCTTGGGTCCATCGAGGGAGGCGCTCAGCACAACGTACAAGGCAATCAGACTTATAATGCTTTATCACTCTCAATTAGCCATAGAATTCTATAATTTTAAATTTTGGTGAAGCCCCTAGTATTCGGAAGACCGAGTTCGGGGCGCTATCCACGCCTAGGCCGGACAAAGCCAGCTCCTCGCTCTAAGCGGCATAAGTCTTTAAGGACTCGAAAAACCTCGCAAATAGCGACCGGCTCTCGCCTTATCATGACAGTCAGTTTTAGCTTTCTCTACTGAGGTGTTAACCCAGCTCAACTGGGGCACAATAGAAGTAGTTCTCCCAGCGCTACCTTAGCCGATATAGCGGAATGTAAGGTACCAAAACAGGGGAGCCGGGCAAACCCAACTATTGACCCAAGACATGATTCAGAGCCGATGCATATAATGCTATAAGTTCAGGGTGCCGCACTCATGAGAGTGTTCGGTCTTCTCACACCGTATTTTGGGGAACTTAAGCCCCTGGTGTATTGGCCGTATCAAAGTGTACGGTTGCATAATGTCATAGCTGAACATATGTACAAAAAAATGAATGCAATAATAAACAAGAGCTATGTATTGTTTATTAGAGGGCTGCTATGGAAGCAGAACGATACAAATAGTGCGATAGGCAAGAGATGGGATTATTTGACATGTCCCCCTCCAGGGGCAAGCTGCGAGACTTTAAGTAAGACAGGTATTTAGCTCGTTATAGAGACCACCTGGACGTTCGACGTGGCTTGCTGTCTCCCTGGCTGTTGCATCGTGTGTTCAGCGATTGTATTGCCGGACAGGTCTTCCGAATAGTGGAGTCCTGAAAGGAAAAAAAGAAAAATCGCAAAAATCGGGAGCCCCTAGTGCGGTTGAGCCGCATTCTGGGCATGCCGTGGTTGTGCCCCTCCCCTTATGCCCACGGTATTTCCAGAGCGTAATTATGTACGCGTGGTACTGGTTTCGCAATCTCGCGAGGGCTGGGGTTGGGGCTGCACTGCTATGCTAGCTTGGAACGTGCCAGACGGTCTTGTTGTAGGCTACTCCGGGCGCGCTTGACGGTGTCCGGACGGTTAACAGCCGGACTTGAGAATTGCCTTGAGAGGCTACTTTGTACTTCCGCCGCGAGGGCCGCCGTGTGCTCCTCTGTTCGGAGAGAGCGTTCGGTGTTTCCATTGATCGTAATGACTCCGCGAGGGCCTGGCATATTGCACTTGAGATATGCGTAGTGCGGCACTGCATTGAACTTTGCAAATGCGGTTCGTCCGAGCAGGGCATGATAGCCACTGCGGAACGGGACTATGTCGAAGATTAACTCCTCGCTTCGGAAATTATCCGGGGATCCAAAGACCACTTCGAGTGTAACTGAGCCTGTACAGCTGGCCTCTACACCTGGTATGACGCTTTTAAAGGTCGTCTTTGTGGGTTTAATCCTTGAGGGATCTATGCCCATTTTCCGCACTGTATCCTGATAAAGCAGGTTCAGGCTGTTGCCGCCATCCTTGAGGACTCTAGTGAGGTGAAATCAGTCAATGATTGGGTCTAGGACCAATGCGGAGAATCCGCCGTGACGAATGCTAGTGGGGTGGTCCCTTCAATCAAAAGTGATCGGGCAGGAGGACCATGGGTTGAACTTTGGGGCGACTGGCTCCAATGCATATACGTCCCTGAGCGCACGCTTCCGTTCCCTTTTGGGGATGTGGGTTGCGTATATCATGTTCACCGTCCGCACTTGTGGGGGAAAGCCCTTCTGTCCTCTATTGTTTGACGGCCGGGGCTCCTCCTCGTCATCGCTATGCAGCCCCTTGTCTCTGTTTTCGGCACTTAACTTGCCTGCCTGCTTGAACACTCAACAATCCCTGTTGGTGTGATTGGCTGGTTGTTCGGGGGTGCCGTGTATCTGGCACGAGCGATCGAGTATCCGGTCTAAACTGGACTGGTCCAGAGTACTTATTTTAAATGGCTTTTTCCGTTGACCGGGTTTAGAGCCTCTGAATCCGGCATTAACTTCCGTATCCTCAGTATTGTCGCCGTTAATGCGGCGCTTGTGCTTGTTGCGACGTGACCTGCCATTGTTGTCCTTGGTATCCGAATTACCAGGGCTCTTAGTCATGTTATCGCTACGAGCTAGCCAGCTATCTTCTCCCGCGCAGAAGCGGGTCATGAGTGTCGTGAGGGCTGCCATGGATTTCGGCTTTTCCTGTCCTAGGTGCCGGGCAAGCCATTCGTCACGGATGTTATGTTTGAAGGCTGCAAGGGCCTCTGCGTTCGGACAGTCGACTATTTGAGTTTTCTTGGTTAGGAACCGTGTCCAGAATTGTCTGGCCGATTCCTCTGGCTGCTGAATTATGTGGCTTAGGTCGTCGGCGTCTGGTGGTCACACATAAGTGCCCTGGAAGTTGTCAAGGAATGCAGATTCCAGGTCCTCCCAGCAACCAATTAACTTTGCTGGCAAGCTGTTAAGCCAATGCCGAGCTGGTCCTTTAAGCTTGAGCGGGAGGTATTTGATAGCGTGTAGATCATCGCCGCGGGCCATTAGGATATGAAGGAGATAATCCTCGATCCATACCACATGATCTGTTGTACCATCGTATGATTCGATGTTTACGGGTTTAAACCCTTCGGGGATTTGATGATCCATTACTTCATCTGTGAAGCATAGTGGGTGTGCGGCGCCTCTGTACTGGGCTATATCACGACGTAGCTCGGATGAGCTTTGTCTGTTGTGTTTGGCCTGGCCGTATTTGCCATATCCGGCGTGACGATTATCGTCACGTGTCGTGGAGCGCCCACGCGATCCGTAGATCGATCTTGTTTGCCTTGCCTTGTCCTCCAATATGTCTCGCAGGTCTGGCGCGTTTCCCCGTGCCTTGGTACTTTTTGAGCGGCGCCGGGGTGCGGCTTGAGTTGAGGGCCGAAAGGCCTCTCTATCGTGGCCACGGGGTGGCCGACCGGCCGCATCATACGCTGGTGATGTAGGTTTAGTTGCTTCCTCCTCTAGTTGGGGTAGCAGCCTACACTTTGGGTAGCTCTTGGAGGGGCGTTCGAGTTTGTACTCTTTGGCTGCCAGGACTTCGGTCCATCTGTCGGCTAGCAAATCTTGGTCATCCCTAAGCTGCTGCTATTTTTTCTTGAGGCTGCTTGCCGTGGCCATAAGCCTGCGTTTGAAACACTCTTGTTCGACGGGATCCTCAGGCACGACAAATTCATCGTCGTCGAGGCTTGCCTCGTCTTCGGAGGGAGGCATATAATTGTCGTCCTCGACCTCTCTGTCTGCCGCTCTCTCATGAGGGCTGGCTTCTCCATCCTCCTGCGCTGAATCCTGCTGGAGGGGGTTGTCTTCGGCACTGTCCGGGGTGTTATTGTCTCCGGTGCCGGACTCGCTGTTTTTGCTTTGGCGGGATTTAGAGTGGCGCCGCTGACGCCGACGCTTAGGCTGTTTCTTGGAGGGGTCATCCTCCGTTGTTCCATCGCCATTCCCTTCTTTTGGGGTTCCACCATGTATATGTCATATGACGAGGTGGCTTTCCAGTGCCCTATAGGCGCTGGTTCTTGTTTGTCTTCTTCATCGGCGTCCATACCATCGATGTCTTCAGAGTCAAAGTCGAGCATGTCGGTTAAATCATCGACAGTGGCTACGAAGTGGGTGGTGGGTGGGTTTCGAATTTCTTCGTCGTCCGCATCCCAACCTTGCTGACCATAGTCCGGCCAGGGCTCTCCTGATAAAGAGAGAGACTTTAGTGAATTCAGGATGTCGCCAAAGGGCGCGTGCTGAAAGATGTCCGCGGTGGTGAACTCCATGATCGGAGCCCAATCTGGTTCGATCGGAAGGGGTGCGGAAGATTCGGAGTCCGGAAAGGAGTCCGACACCTTGGAGTCACGAGCTTCGCAAAGGACAAGGCTGGTATTCATCTCGATCGCCGTAGATATTGCAGCCCCCGAGGCGGTGTCCAACCATCCATCCCCGATTGGTGCAGTCAGCTGCGAGCTAGGGGTCAGAGCGGACACCTGAGCAGCCTTCTGGGCACTGTCGGGCGGTAGAGCTAGATCATGCCCATCGCGATAGTGCGGCACGCTCGGCTGTGGCTCGAATCCGTAGAAGATCAAGTCTCCGCGGATGTCAGTCGTGTAGTTCAAACTTCCAAATCTGACCTGATGGCCAGGGGCATAGCTTTCGATCTGCTCCACATGGCCAAGCGAATTGGCACGCAGTGCAAAGCCGCCGAATACGAAGATCTATCCGGGAAGAAAGGTCTCACCCTGGACCGCATCGTTGTTGATGATCGAAGAAGCCATCGGGCCTAAAGGTGACGACACAGAGGAACTCTCAATGAAAGCACCAATGTCGGTGTCAAAACCGGCGGATCTCGGGTAGGGGGTCCCGAACTGTGCGTCTAGGCGGATGGTAACAGGAGACAAGGGACACGATGTTTTTACCCAGGTTCGGGCCCTCTCGATGGAGGTAAAACCCTGCTCCTGCTTTATTAATATTGATGATATGGGTAGTACAAGAGTTGGTCTACCACGAGATCAGAGAGGCTAAACCCTAGAAGCTAGCCTATGGTATGATTGTTGTTCGTCCTACGGACTAAACCTCTCCGGTTTATATAGACACCGGAGAGGGCTAGGGTTACACAGAGTCGGTTACAATGGGAGGAGATCTACATATCGTATCACCAAGCTTGCCTTCCACGCCAAGGAAAGTCCTATCCGGACACGGGACGAAGTCTTCAATCTTGTATCTTCATAGTCCGGGAGTCCGGCCAAAGGTCATAGTCCGGCCATCCGGACACTCCCTAATCCAGGACTCCCTCAGTGATAACTCAAGAGACTCTCTATATGAAGAACATGGTGCTACTTTGAAGCACAAGTGTGGTAAAAGGATAGTAACATTGCCCCTTTTTTCTCCTTTTTTTGCCGGGCTTCTTTGGCCCCCTTTTTTATTTAGGCTTCTTTGGCCTTGTTTTTTTCTTGGGGCAATGCTCTAATAATGATGATCATCACACTTTTATTTACTTACAACTCAATATTACAACTCGATACTACAACAAAGATATGACTCTATATGAATGCCTCCGCCGGTGTACCGGGATGTGCAATGATCTAGCATAGCAATGACATCGAAAAACGGACAAGCCATGAAAACATCATGCTAGCTATCTTACGATCATGCAAAGCAATATGACAATAAATGCTCAAGTTATGTATATGACGATGATGGAAGTTGCATGGCAATATATCTCGGAATGGCTATGGAAATGCCATGATAGGTAGGTATGGTGGCTGTTTTGAAGAAGATATAATGAGGCTTATGTGTGATAGGGCGTATCATATCACGGGGTTTGGATGCACCGGCGAAGTTTGCACCAACTCTCGAGGTGATAAAGGGCAATGCACGACACCGAAGAGGCTAGCAATGATGGAAGGGTGAGAGTGCGTATAATCCATGGACTCACATTAGTCATAAAGAACTCATATACTTATTGCAAAAGTTTATTAGCCCTCGAAGCAAAGTACTACTACGCATGCCCCTAGGGGGATAGATGGTAGGAAAAGACCATCGCTCGTCCCCGACCACCACTCATAAGGAAGACAACCAATAAATACCTCATGCTCCAACTTCGTTACATAACGGTCACTGAGGGAGTCCTGGATTAGGGGGTGTCCGGATGGCCGGACTATGACCTTTGGCCGGACTCCCGGACTATGAAGATACAAGATTGAAGACTTCATCCCGTGTCCGGATAGGACTTTCCTTGGCATGGAAGGCAAGCTTGGCGATATGATATGTAGATCTCCTCCCATTGTAACCGACTCTGTGTAACCCTAGCCCTCTCTGGTGTCTATATAAACCGGAGAGGTTTAGTCCGTAGGACGAACAACAATCATACCAAAGGCTAGCTTCTAGGGTTTAGCCTCTCTGATCTCGTGGTAGACCAACTCTTGTACTACCCATATCATCAATATTAATCAAGCAGGAGTAGGGTTTTACCTCCACCGAGAGGGCCCGAACCTGGGTGAAAACATCGTGTCCCTTGTCTCCTGTTACCATCCGCCTAGACGCACAGTTCGGGACCCCCTACCCGAGATCCGCCGGTTTTGACACCGACATTGGTGCTTTCATTGAGAGTTCCTCTGTGTCGTCACCTTTAGGCCCGATGGCTTCTCCGATCATCAACAACGATGCGGTCCAGGGTGAGACCTTTCTTCCCGGACAGATCTTCGTATTCGACGGCTCTGCACTGCGGGGCAAGTCGCTTGGCCATCTGGAGTTAATCGAAAGCTACGCCCCTGGCCATCAGGTCAGATTTGGAAGTTTGAACTACACGGCTGACATCCGCGGAAACTTATCTTCGACAGATTCGAGCCACAGCCGAGCGCGCCGCACTATCGCGATGGGCATGATCTAGCTCTGCCGCCGAACAGTGCACAGAAGGCCGCTCAGGTGTCCGCTCCGACCCTTAGCTCGGAGCCGACTGTGCCAATCGGGGATTGATGGTTGGACACCGCCTCGGGGGCTGCAATCTCTACGGTGATCGAGCCGAATACCAGCCTTGTCCTTTGCGAAGCTCGTGACTCCAAGGTGCCGGACTCCTTTCCGGACTCTGAATCTTCCGCACCCCTTCCGATCGAACCCAATTGGGCTCCGATCATGGAGTTCACCGCCGCAGACATCTTTCAGCACTCGCCCTTTGGCGTCATCCTGAATTCACTAAAGTCTCTCTCTTTATCAGGAGAGCCCTGGCCGGACTATGGTCAGCAAGGTTGGGATGCGGATGACGAAGAAATTCGAAACCCACCCACCACCCACTTTGTAGCCACTTTCAATGATTTAACCAACATGCTCGACTTCGACTCCGAAGACATCGACGGTATGGACGCCGATGAAGAAGACGAACAAGAACCAGCGCCTATAGGGCACTGGAAAGCCACATCATCATATGACATATACATGATGGACACCCCAAAAGAAGGGAATGGCGATGGAACAACGGAGGATGACCCCTCCAAGAAACAGCCTAAGCGCCGGTGTCAGCGGCGCCGCTCTAAATCCCTCCAAATCAAAAATGGCGAGTCCGGCACCGGAGACAATAACACCCCGGACAGTGCCGAAGACAACCCTGTCTAGTAGGATTCAGCGCAGGAGGATGGAGAAGCCAGCCCTCATGAGAGAGCGGCTGATAGAGAGGTCGAGGACGACAATTATATGCCTCCCTCCGAAGACGAGGCAAGCCTCGACGACGATGAATTCGTCGTGCCTGAGGATCCCGTCGAACAAGAGCGTTTCAAACGCAGGCTTATGGTCATGGCAAGCAGCCTCGAGAAAAAACAGCAACAACTTAGAGCTGACCAAGATTTGCTAGCCGACAGATGGACTGAAGTCCTGGCGGCCGAAGAGTACAAACTCGAACGCCCCTCCAAGAGCTACCCAAAGTGCAGACTGCTACCCCAACTAGAGGAGGTAGCAACTAAACCTACGTCACCAGCGTATGATGCGGCCGATCGGCCACCCCGTGGCCGCGACAGAGAGGCCTTTCGGCCCTCAACTCAAGCCGCACCCCGGCGCCGCTCAAAAAGTACCAAGGCACGGGGAAACGCGCCAGACCTGCAAGACATATTGGAGGACAAGGCAAGGTAAACAAGATCGATCTACGGATCGCGTGGGCGCCCCACGACATGTGACAATAACCGTCACGCCGGATATGGCAAATACGGCCAGGCCGAAAACAACAGACAAAGCTCACCCGAGCTATGTCGTGATATAGCCCAGTACAGAGGCGCCACACACCCACTATGCTTCACATATGAAGTAATGGATCGTCAAATCCCCGAAGGGTTTAAACCCGTAAACATCGAATCATATGATTGTACAATAGATCCTACGGTATGGATCGAGGATTATCTCCTTCATATCCACATGGCCCGCGTCGATGATCTACACGCTATCAAATACCTCCTGCTCAAGCTTAAAGGACCAGCTCAGCATTGGCTTAACAGCTTGCTAGCAGAGTCAATTGGTTGCTGGGAGGACTTGGAATCCGCATTCCTTGACAACTTCCAGGGCACTTATGTGCGACCACCAGACGCCGACGACCTGAGCCACATAATTCAGCAGCCAGAGGAATCGGCCAGACAATTCTGGACATGGTTCCTAACCAAGAAAAATCAAAGAGTCAACTATCCGGACGCAGAGGCCCTTGCAGCCTTCAAACATAACATCCATGACAAATGGCTTGCCTGGCACCTAGGACAGAAAAAGCCGAAATCCATGGCAGCCCTCACGACACTCATGACCCGCTTCTGCATGGGAGAAGACAGCTGGCTAGCTCGAAGCAATAACATGACCAAGAGCCTGGTAATTCGGATACCAAGGACAACAATGGCAGGTCGCATCACAACAAGCACAAGCGCCGCATTAACGGCGACAATACTAAGGATACGGCAGTTAATGCCGGATTCAGAGGCTCTAAACCCGGTCAATGGAAAAAGCCATTTAAAATAAGTACTCTGGATTAGTCCAGTTTAGACCGGATACTCGATCGCTCGTGCCAGATACACGGCACCCCCGAACAACCAGCCAATCACACCAACAGGGATTGTGGGGTGTTCAAGCAGGCAGACAAGTTAAGTGCCGAAAATAGAGACAAAGGGCTGCATAGCGATGACGAGGAGGAGCCCCGGCCGCCGAAAAATAGAGGACAGAAGGGCTTTCCCCCACAAGTGCGGACGGTGAACATGATATACGCAACCCACATCCCCAAAAGGGAACGGAAGCGTGCGCTCAGGGACGTATATGCGTTGGAGCCAGTTGCCCCAAAGTTCAACCCATGGTCCTCTTGCCCGATCACTTTTGATCGAAGGGAACTCCCCACTAGCATTCGTCACGGCGGATTCGCCGCATTGGTCCTAGACCCAATCATTGACGGATTTCACCTCACGGGAGTCCTCATGGACGGCGGCAGCAGCCTGAGCCTGCTTTATCAGGATACAGTGCGGAAAATGGGCATAGATCCCTCAAGGATTAAACCCACAAAGACGACCTTTAAATGCATCATACCAGGTGTAGAGGCCAGCTATACAGGCTCAGTTACACTCAAAGTGGTTTTCGGATCCCCAGATAATTTTCGAAACGAGGAGTTAATCTTCAACATAGTCCCGTTCCGCAGTGGCTATCACGCCCTGCTCGGACGAACCGCATTTGCAAAGTTCAATGAAGTGCCGCACTACGCATATCTCAAGCTCAAGATGCCAGGCCCTCGCAGAGTCATTACGGTCAATGGAAACACCGAACACTCTCTCCGAATAGAGGAGCACATGGTGGCCCTCGCGGCGGAAGTACAAAGTAACCTCTCAAGGCAATTCTCAAGTCCGGCTGTTAAGCGTCCGGACACCGTCAAGCGCGCCCGGAGTAGCCTACAACAAGACCATCTGGCACGTTCCAAGGAAGCATAGCAGTGCGTCCCCAACCCCAGCCCTCACGAGATTGCGAAACCATTACCACGCGTACATAATTATTCTCTGGAAATACCGTGGGCATAAGGGGAGGGGCATAACCACGGCATTCCCAGAATGCGGCTTAACCGCACTAGGGGCTCCTGATTTTTGCGATTTTTTTCCTTTCAGGACTCCACTATTCGGAAGACCTGTCTGGCAATACAATCGCCGAACACACGATGCAACAGCCAGGGAGAAAGCAAGCCACGTCGAACGTCCATGTGGTCTCTATAACGAGCTAAATACATGTCTTACTTAAAGTCTCGCTGCTTACCCCTGGAGGGGGACATGTCAAATAATCCCATCTCTTGCCTATCGCACTATTTGTATCGTTCTGCTTCCATAGCAGCCCTCTAATAAACAATACATAGCTCTTGTCTATTATTGCATTCATTTTTTTGTACATATGTTCAGCTATGACATTATGCAACCGTACACTTTGGTACGACCAATACACCAGGGGCTTATGTTCCCAAAAATACGGTGTGAGAAGACCGAACACTCTCATGAGTGCGGCACCCCAAACTTATAGCATTATATGCATCGGCTCCGAATCATGTCTTGGGTCAATAGTTGGGTTTGCCCGGCTCCCGTGTTTTGGTACCTTACGTTCCGCTATATCGGCTAAGGTAGCGCTAGGAGAACTACTGCGATTGTGCCCCAGTTGAGCTAGGTTAACACCTCAGTAGAGAAAGCTAAAACTGACCGTCATGATAGGGCGAGAGCCGGTCGCTGTTCGCGAGGTTTTTCGAGTCCTTAAAGACTTATGCCGCTTAGAGCGAGGAGCTAGCTTCGTCCGGCCTAGGCGTGGATAGCGCCCCTAACTCGGTCTTCCGAATACTAGGGGCTTCGCCGAAATTTAAAATTATAGAATTCTATGGCTAAGTGAGAGTGATAAAGCATTATAAGTCCGATTGCCTTGTTCGTTGTGCTGAGCGCCTCCCTCGATGGACCCAAGAATGGGAACAAGAGCTCTCAGGTTTATCCCGAACACCCCAGCACTCGTGGCATGGGGGTAGAAGCCGACGACTTGCATCTCTTAGATTTAATAAATGGCCGCACATAAGGTAATATTTTAAATTCAAAAAGTGTTACTTAGCGCATATGAACAAGTTTTCAGCGCATAGGATAAACACGAGAGAGTTTACTCAAAAATTGCATCCCTAGTACATTCATTCGCCACAAGACGGGCACCCTTCAGGACGCCCTCATAATACATCTCGGGGCTGCGATGCTGCTTCTTCTCCGGTGGCCCTTCTGTCACCAGCTTCTCAGCATCCAGCTTGCCCTAGTGCACTTTAGCGCGGGCAAGGGCCCTACGGGCGCCTTCGATGCATACGGAGCGCTTGATGACTTCAAGCCGTGGATAGGCATACACCAGCCGTCGCACCGGCCCAAAGTAGCTCCCAGGCATGGCCTCCCTAGGCCACAGCCGGCCTATCAGGCCCTTCATGGCATGTTCGGGTGCCTTATGAAGCTCGACCAGCTGCTTCAGCTGGCGCTCAGGGGCACCGGGTGTCCGGCCTCAGCATACTGGGACCAGAACACCTTCTCCGTCGAGCTCCCTTCCTCGGCCCGGTAGAATGCGACGGCGTCGGATACACTGCAGGGCAGATCTGCGAATGCTCCTGGAGAGCTCTGGATTCGGGTAAATAACAGGTAATTTACTTTCACGTGCTTGCTTTGCATAAAGAATGCCTACCCGCCGCAATCTTTTTCATTGCCTCAATTTCTTGTAGGGCTTTTTGGGCTTCGGCCTTGGCAGATTTGGCGATTTCAAGTGCTGAGGCAAGCTCGGACTCTCGAGTCTTCGAGTCAAGCTCTAAACTCTCATGTTTCTTCACAAGAGAATTGAGCTCTTGCCGCACCTCCGCCACCTGCGCCTCTTGTTTCTCTCGCTTGGTGCGCTCCACGGCCGCATTGTCTTCGGCCTTGGAAAGCGCTTCCTTCAGGGTCGCCACCTCGGTTGTGGCCCCTGTAACATTCACGTTGGTCCTGTCATTATTTGCAACTAGGTATTTTTATATATACTTACATAAGGTACTACATACCTTCCTTGTCCTCGAGCTGCTTCTTGGAATGGCCGAGCTCGTTCTCGGACCGCTCGAGGCTCTGCTTCAATGCATCAACCTCCGCAGTCAGTGCGGCAGAGGTCAGCAGCGCAACCTGCATTCCCATATTGACATATTTATGTTAGACTCCTGCGTATATCTTTTTAGATCCTCAGTCTGGCTTTTCTTTTCGAACACCAAACTGAGCATCAGGGGCTACTGTCTATGCGGTAACATTCTTACTTGTTTTAAATACATACCTCGAAACCTGTTAGAAGGCTGGTACATGCTTCTGTCAGCCCGCTCTTGGCGGACCGAACCTTCTGGATCACCGCACTCATAACAGTGCAGTGCTCCTTGTCGATGGAGGCGCCGTTAAGCACCTCCAGCAAATTGTCCGGCGCCTCCGGTTGGACGGAGGCCACCGGTGTCGTAGGCTTTCCCTTCTTGCGAGGGGGCCGCCTGCGGGACTCCGGAATCACTGAAGGTTCCGGAGCGGTGTCCGTGCCAAGGCCGGACTTAGATCCCTCTGGGGCTTCATCCCCTTTGGGCCTGGAGTCTGGGAGGTCGCCTTGCGGCGCCTCCAGGACCACCTCCTCCTGGTTTAGCCCCTTTCGGGACTCCACCTCGGCATTGTCCGTAGGGCGAGTGGAGGTAGCAGTCGGGAGTGAAGCGCTATTCACATCCGACGAATCCAGGGAGCCGCTTGACGAATCGCCAAGCTGAGCCTTGGTCGGACTGCATGATTGAATTCGGCGTCAGAAGGTACTGTACAATAGAGGAACGCCTTGAGTTATTCTGGTATCTAGATACTTACGATTTTGTCAGGGGCTTGGCCCAGAATGGGCATTCCTCTCCGCCGTCGTCGGCGTCGGAGGCGTAGTCCGGAAGAAGGGTCTTCCCCTTCTTGGACCCTCCGACCTCCCCAGTTGGGGCGTCCTTCCTTTTCTTTCCTCCCCCGCTGGAGGGGGAGAGGCTTCTTCTTCCTCCTCCTCGTCTT
>NW_025230496.1:0-1688 GCF_018294505.1 Triticum aestivum
CCACCTTCTGAAGGTGGCGAGGCAACTATAACCGCAATGTCAGCTCTTGCTGCAGTGGGCCAGTACCTGTACACTAACAGTGCCAAAAGCACATTCCTGCGTAATACTGGGTTGGTTGTTAAGGCAATCTCATCCAAACTTCCTCATGATCAAGATATGCAAGCTCAAAACAATTTTATATCTGCGCTCCAGACACAAGTCCGTTCCCTAACGGAGACCCTTTGTGAAACAAGGACATACATTGTTCCATGTCGTCAAGATATGCATGGTTTCGAAACAAGACTATCAGACATTTGCTATGTTGTCCAGGAGCCTAGGAGAAATGAAGGAGAAGGTTATGGTGCTCCATCGGACAATACAGCATGAAAACGTAATAGTCAGGTCAAATGAACTGAGCTTCTGAACTTCTGGTGGTGCATTTATCTGCCAGACTGTTAACTTTTATGCCAACCTTCCTTTTGGTTTATAGTTGTAATTTGTTTTGTTGCGATACAAAATTTGTTCTTAACGTGCAGCCACCGACTGAAGAAAACAGCAAGCCATTTTTGTATAGTGTAGGGTGTTCCCTATATTTGCACTGGTGGCGATCTTTGATGCCCAGTGGATGTAATCTGTGCAATCTCCTTAATAGCCTAGCGTTAGTTTCGGGCTTATTTATTTCCTAGTCTTCTTGTTCCCTGGTTTGCTAGTGGCTGCAACAACCATGGGCCATATACGGACCGTGGTCACCATGACCTTGCTACGGGCCATAGGATCCATGGGCCTCCTACGGGTCGTCTTTAAATGGGCCTCCAACACGGTCGTAGAATCGGTGGGCCTCGGGCCGTCGGATAAATGGGTCTACATGGGCCGTAAACGGGCGTAATTGGTATCGGCCCAGCATGGTACCGGGCCATTAACAGGCCGGAGGACAGCAAACGCTTAATTCTGTCACAGGCATAACGGGTCGTTAATGGGCCAGAATATAGGACGGGCTGGAAACGGCGCAACGGGTTAACAAGCCAGGAACGGGCCGACTCTTGCCACGGGCCGAATTTGCCCATTAGGGGAACAGGCCAGTAACGGGCCAGAAGTAATTGAGGGCCGGAAAGGAGCCCAAGAACGTATGGGCCGTCCGTAGGCTGAAAGCTAACACGGGCTGGAAACGGCCCATGTGAATCATGGGCCGTTAACGGGTACAAAGAAATTTACTGTTCATTCTGGGCTAGAGTCACCGTGGACCTTTAAAGGGCCTAAAGATACGAAGGCCTCATATGGGCCGAAAGACGTCGTGGGCCATACATGGGCCGAAAGTGAAACGGGCTGGTGTTATATTCGACGGCCCACATGACGTTGTTGGGCCGATTTCGGGTAGGCCCTAACGGGCCGTGACTTACCGGGCCGTAAAATGGGCTATTTGCGAAGAGACCGTTAACAGGCTTTTCATGGGCCAGCCCGCTAACTTTTGACCAAGTCAAACAGGCCGGCCTTTGTAAGCTAAATGGGCCGGTGGTGGGCCGTCGCACGTGTCGACATATCATAGGCGCCTATCTGACCCACTGACGAGCTGACACGTGTTTCCTCCGGCCAATCAAAATTTTACACGTGGAAATTTCCCATTGGTCCGGGCTGTTAACGGGTTATCGGATCCAAAACCAGACCCGATAGCTTAACGGCGACCCATTACGGTGGATGCCACGTGTCGGTCA
>NW_025230496.1:6044-7621 GCF_018294505.1 Triticum aestivum
CTGAAGTCAAACCTTGTAAAGTTTGACCAAGTTTAGGCCGAACACCACAAACCAATTATTGAGAGAGGGCAAACTGTAGACACTCTCAAACCTTTCCGACAATTGAAATTAAAATTCTTTATTTGTACACACTCTCACACGTTTCCGATAATTTGGCGCATGTGTGGTTGTTCACTTAAGGGAGGGTAGTGTACCGCACGTGAAGGACAGGAAGTGCAACCAGGATGCATGGATCGTTAGTTCATCGAAAATAGTAGTTTTCTTCACTGGCACGTTAAATAAAGAGTTTCGTTTTGTACTTACACAATTTAAAACGAGTGTTATGGAGATAATAAGAAAACCACTCCACTATATATTAGTAGTATACACGAGTACTATATAGACGCAGCTTCATTGACTTAGTGCACCTGCCTTTGGGTGTATGACAGGTGGGCCCAAAATGTGGCTGGCCCACCTGTTAGATAGCCAAAGGCAGGTGCAGTTAAGGCACCGGAGCTCAGTACGTAATACAGTATATATACTATATAAGCTGGAGCATCAGCGCTTGTTCGCTAGGGTTTACACTCTCCACACTCTCACCGCACTACATATATATATACATGTTGGAGGCTCAGCGTTCCTTTGCTAGGGATTGCTATATTCACAGTCTCTCACCCTCTTCACCAGATCTAAACAAGACTGCATTGGCCTCTGTCTCTCTCTCCCCCCCTCACAGCTGGTGAAGGAGGCGTCCGGATCCTGTCACACCGGGAAGGGGAGGAGGTGCAGCGTTCACTCTATAGCCTTCGGCAAGGGAGGCAATCCACTGCCGGTTGCGCTGTTCTCTTTCACCTAGCGCCTGTGCGGGAGGGCCACTGTAACATCCCAAATTTTCAATTTGGAATGTTATACATAGATCATCATTGCATATCATGTTTTGTTGCATTTTGACAAATCCTCGATAAATCCTAAGCAACTCAAGGACCCTCGGAGAGAGTTGGGGATTTTCTCGAATTTTCAAATTTGATTTTCAAGCGAGGATTGTGGTTTTAATTATTTTTCTCTCCGGAAAAATATTTCATTTTAAATAAACGAGAGGAGAAAATATGACTTCTCCAAAACAATTGAAATACTGGAGGAAAAATGTTAAAATCATTATTTGGAATTTATTTGCAATTTTTATTGCATTAAAAATATTGCATGTTTACAAAATATTTATTTTGGATTATAAAAATGTTCACCCTATTCTAGATTTTCTAACTAGACGGGGAAAATTTATTTCATATTTTTCTGATTTTTATTTATTTTTCTACGAATTATTTTCTGCGGAACTTATTTAAAAAAAACGCCCGCGCGCCGACTGGGCCAAAGTTCCAGCCGACGGCCCGCCTCGCGCCTCTCCTCTTCCCGCACGGGATCGCCGCCGTCGCTGTGTCCGCCATGGCCACGAGCCGCCCCGCTCGGCTTGCCCCCTCCCCCAAGCCGCCGGACCCCCCCTCCTTAAATACCGGACCCCCCCTCTCTTTCCTCACATCGCCGCCGCCGCCCGCACTCACCGCCGCCGCCGCCGTTCGTCGCGCCCGCCGCCGCCGTTCGTC
>NW_025230496.1:8667-14160 GCF_018294505.1 Triticum aestivum
GCCCCGCCGTAGCCCTCGCCGGAGTAGCCCCGACGAGGTATGCCCGCCGCCAGTTCACTTGCCGGTTTGTCTTTTTTTTTAAAAAAAACCCTTCGTTTTAAAAAAAACCCTAGATCGGTTTTTTCGGTTTTATTATTTTACGAGCGTTCACCGAACCGTTTGTTTTAACGAACGCGTTCGTCAGTTTTTCTCTGTTAACGAACGTCCGTTATTTAACCGTTCGTCCGTTTTTCTTTTTCGTCGGAGTTTTCTCGTTATTTTCTCAGATTCGATCTCTGATCAAATCTTCGATTCTGTTTAACTTTTCGCTCGTATATCGGAATCAGGCGATTCAAGCGCCTAGAGTTTCGTCTCGAAATTCTCTTTCCGTTTAACCTACTCAAACAAGTTTTTGCTACAGTAAAATTTGACCTAGATCCAGATTAGCAAACGGAGTTTCTTTCTTTCGCCGTTTGACTTTCGTTGCTTCTTTCGAGTTGATTCTTTTTGCAAACCGGAGTTCTTAAGTTGAACTTTCTGGTTGGATCTTTCATTCGAGTTTTACCTGTGCATTAGATGAGTACTGATTGTATGCTTGTTTGTTTGTGATAGAGTACCCGGAGTGTGTCGCTTGTTACTTCGAATCGCTAGGTTTTGCGGATCATCAGCAAGGCAAGTAACACTTTGATCATATCCCGTTCATACCCAGTTTTTATTGCATTAGATCTGTTTTCCTCAAACACTTGCATGATTAGGATCTAATTAAATTGTGGGTATTGGGAAGTAGTTGAGGTAGAACCTATTACCTGTTTTCTATTCAAACCCTTGGGAGTTACTTCTACGTTGATTTTACTATTGCCATGCTATGCTCGTAGACGTGGATTGGGTTTGAGTGAAATTCATGACAGATGTGAGATTGTTAATTAATGGTTTACTTAAGGTGGCAACTTAAACTCACATCTGGGTGGATTGAGGTACCTGGGTATTCCAGGATTGCCTGTTTTTCTTTTGGACCGCCACCCAGGTTCAAAGGGATCATGAGATTATTCATGCTAGAAACTTCCGTGTGCAGCCGCAAGCTATTATGGGCTCTAGCATAGTTGACTAAGTTGTGTGAACTCATACAGTGGTAGACTAGCAGATGTAGGGGAAAGTAGGTGTAACTGTCTACCCATACGTAAGGTGCAAACACTTCTGAAAGACTGTGTCTTGGTCATCCGTTACTCAAACACCATGTAGTGCGAGTAATCCAACGGAGGAGATCAAGTCTTGTGGGGAAAAGTGCACAAACCTCTGCAGAGTGTACAAACTAATCATGGTTAGCCGTGTCCCCGGTTATGGACAACTTGAGTATCTAGTACTTCGATTATCATGTGAATCTCAACACTATGTTACTTCTAATTAATTTTGTTGGGTTATTGATGACATTTTAATTGGGATTGAGATGCTGTCAACCATCTCAATGTTTCACAACCACCATGATAGTTAAAAAAAATTTATTCCTTTGAGATAGGATAAAATTGGCTTTTCGCAAAAAATGTAACCATAGAGCTTTCCACCAGCCATATATGCATGTAGTATAGCATTGTTATTTATTCATTATTCTCTATGTGTTACATTGCCAGCATATTCGATGTGCTGACCCGTTTTCGGGCTGCAACGTTTCATGTTGCAGACTTTTCAGACGACGAGTAAGATGCCTTAGGTCGTGGTCTTATACCCAGTGATGCCGCTGGAGTGATGGACTCACTTATCTTCCAAGTCTTCCGCTGTTATCGTGTTAGATGGCCTTAAGCCATGTTTATCATACTTAGTCTCTTTGGAGATATTCGATGTAATAAGTGTGTGATTGCTACTCTGTTATAAATCCTCCATTTGTATTGTGTGTGTCAGCATTACTGATCCAGGGATGACACTGGTGCACAGCAGCATAGGCCATTTGAGGTCTGGTCGCTACAAAGTTGGTATCAGAGCACACGCTGACTGTAGGACACGACCACTAAGCTTAAGCCCTAGAAAGCTTCTCTCTTCTCTTTTCTGACCCCTCTCCACTTTCTACTCCTTTAGGAATGGCGAATGCAAGGAGCAAGTTCATGCAACCCGATGAAGACACGCCGTTTGGACGACATTTGAAGGAAGTCACCAAGTACTTGAACATAGGAATACCAAGCATCACCGGAACCTACAACGCCACATTACCTGAAGAGGAGAGCTGGAAGATTCAAGTTATCATTCCAGGAAGGACGTTTGAGCCAGTTACTGAACCCATGAGATTGGTTTTCGAAGCACCAACTTGGAGTTTAGGGAAGAGCATGGCCGCACACATCGCCATGGGACGCATTGGAGAAGTCTACCACTAGGAGCTTAAGGATACAATTTACCAAATTTGTGGACGTCGAGACGCGCAATGGGAGATGATCAAGACCAAGAAGGATGGATCAATTGCAGCTTTCATCCAGGAGCAGAACCAACATATTCGTCGCCAGGAGAATCAAATGTGCATGGACAAGGAAGAACTGAAGAAGGCATTAACGAAGATCAAGGAACTCCAAGAAGAACTTAAGACTACACGCGAAGATTACTTGGAGGAAATCAACGCGCTAGTAGGGAAGATTGACGACCTGGAGAAGAAGATTGGAGCATTCGTGGGAAATCCAGTGCCAAAAGCAGAAGTCGACGAATGCACTTGTCCGGATAACTACATCATCATCGACGACACCGGCTCGGAACCAAGTGAAGACGAATGGATTGATGAAGCTGGAGCAGACATCATGGAGTCTTCAACGGATCAGAATTTTTAGTAGACCACCATATCAGTAGTAGTTTTTCCCCCATTCAATAGTATAGTTCAAGCACTTTGTAACGCTAGTTAGATCGATGTTTTGCCTTGTTTGAATTGATTGAGTGATATTGATTGAATTTGTCTCATGAGCATATGGGTAGTGTTTTCTCTCTAGACCTCATTCTGTTCTTAATTCTCATCTTCTCTAAACCTATCAGATGCCTCCGAGACGCGACACCGGATTTGTTTTCCCGCCAGAGATCACCCAGTTGATTCAGCAACAGAATGCCCTGATGCAAGTGTTAGTTCAGAACCAAGGCAACAACAACAACCCACCGCCACCACCATCTGTTGATCACTTAGCCCGTTTCTTGAGGCTAAACCCGCCGGTGTTTTCCAGTAGCACCGAGCCGATTGTAGCGGATGATTGGCTCCGCAAAGTTGGAAGGGAGTTGACCACTGCAGGTTGCACAGATGCGGAAAGAGTGCGTTTTGCCGCACATCAGCTTGATGGACCCGCAGCATCATGGTGGGAGAATTATACAGCCACGCACCCTATTGACACTGTCACATGGGACCAGTTTCAGCAAGCTTTCCGTACAGCTCATGTTTCAGCAGGAGCTATGGGTATGAAGAAGCGTGAGTTTCACAACCTATGCCAAGGAGGACACACCGTAGGCCAGTATGTGGAGGAATTCAGTAAGTTAGCATGTTATGCCCCAGATGACGTTGCTACAGATGCTGCCAAGCAGGAGAAGTTTTTGGAAGGACTGAATGATGAACTGAGCATGCAGTTGATGGTAGCAACTTTCAACAACTACCAGGAGCTGGTAGATAGAGCTCTCATGATTGAAGGGAAGCAACAGCAGATTGAAAACCGTAAGAGGAAGTATGGACAAGGGAAGTATAACTCAGGAGCTCAGCAGAAGCCACGATTTACCCCAAAGCCGGGAGGACAGTTTCAGCATACCCATGGAGGAGGTAGTTCGCACAACCATAATGGCTCCAAGAATGGTAATGGGAATGGAGGAAGCAACGGACAGAACCGCACCAACCCATCTACCCCAGCCAAGAAGGACCTGAGCCAAGTCACTTGTTTTAAGTGCCAGAAGAATGGACATTATGCCAATGAATGTCCTGAAGCCCAAAATGGAAATGGCAATGGAAGCTCTGGGAAGAAGCCGAACCCGTTCAACAAAGGACATGTGAACCACGTGAGCGTGGAGGAGGTTGAAGCTCAGCCTGATGCAGTAATAGGTAAGTTTTTGGTTAAGTCATTTACTGCAACTGTTCTTTTCGATACTGGTGCATCGCATTCATACATATCAAGGGGATTCGTGAATAAGTTTAAGATGTCCACCAAAGTTCTCAGAAACCCTATGTTAGTAACCTCGCCAGGAGCAGAGTATATGGCCACCCAAGGATGTTTTCAGATACCATTGGCCATTGGTAGGCATGTTTTCCCCTCAGACCTCATTGTTTTGGAATCGCAAGGTTTGGATGTGATTTTGGGAATGGATTGGCTATCGTTGTATGGAGGAAACATCGATTGTGCCAGCAAGACGATTTTGCTTACCACCCCGGAAGGAAAAAGGATCAAGTATGTATCCCGGCATATGCCGAAGAGGACTCAAGTGAATTCCTTATCAGGAGTTGTTCAGGAGGAAGTACCAGTGGTGAAAGATTATCCGGATGTATTTCCAGAAGAGTTGCCAGGCATGCCACCGGATAGAGACATTGAGTTTTTGATTGAACTTTTGCCAGGCACAGGGCCAATATCTAAGAGACCGTACAGGATGCCCGCAAAGGATTTGGAGGAAATTAAGAAGCAGATCAAGGAGTTACTGGATAAAGGCTATATTCGCCCAAGTTCGTCACCTTGGGGATCACCAGTACTTCTAGTGGAGAAGAAAGATGGATCACTAAGGATGGTTGTTGATTACCGAGGATTGAATGAAGTGACCATCAAAAACAAGTACCCACTGCCGATGATCAACGATTTGTTTGACCGCCTGCAAGGAGCTAAGGTATTTTCCAAGATCGATCTATGATCAGGATACCATCA
The DNA here is from genome assembly GCF_018294505.1 of Triticum aestivum. Classification (NCBI taxonomy): domain Eukaryota; kingdom Viridiplantae; phylum Streptophyta; class Magnoliopsida; order Poales; family Poaceae; genus Triticum; species Triticum aestivum. Next base: position 13,494 of record NW_025230496.1, read on the forward strand.
GTTAAAGATTCGAGAGCAGCATATACCTAAGACAGCATTTACCACCAGATATGGATTGTATGAGTATACCGTTATGTCATTTGGACTGACTAACGCACCGGCCTATTTCATGAACCTGATGAACAAAGTGTTTATGGAGTTTTTGGATAAGTTCGTCGTGGTGTTCATTGATGATATTTTAATCTTTTCCAAGGATGAAGAAGAGCATGAGGAGCATTTACGATTGGTACTTGAGAAGCTCAGAGAACATCAATTATACGCCAAGTTCAGCAAATGTGAGTTTTGGCTGAAGGAAGTTGGATTCCTTGGACATGTTATTTCTGGAGAAGGAATAGCAGTAGACCCTGCCAAGGTTGACACCGTGACAAGTTGGGAATCACCCACGACAGTTGGAGAAATCCGGAGTTTTCTTGGACTTGCAGGATACTACCGGAGGTTTATTGAGAATTTCTCAAGGATTGCTAAGCCCATGACTGAGCTATTGAAGAAGGACACCAAATTCAATTGGACTGAGCTAGTTTCCAAGAGTTGAAGAAACGATTGGTTACCTCACCAGTGTTGATTCTGCCAGATCAACGCAAGGATTATGAAGTTTATTGCGACGCTTCACGTCGAGGACTTGGAGCAGTGCTTATGCAGGAAGGAAGAGTTGTGTCGTATGCTTCAC
>NW_025230497.1:0-1715 GCF_018294505.1 Triticum aestivum
AAACGGGAGTTGCAAAATAAACAAATACTAGTTGAGGACGAGGTGATGATGTGTGTTGGAAATGATTCCAAGGTTGATAAGATCACCATCGCACACTCCCTTTACCTTCGGGATTAGTGTTGAACCTAAAATAAATGTTATTTGGTGTTTACTTTGAGCATAATATGATAGGATCATGTTTATTGCAATATGGTTATTCATTTAAGTTTACATGAATAAAACCTTTTGTGGTCATACACCCTAGGTGAATGGTTTATTGAATCTCGATCGTAGTGATACACATACTCATAATATTGAAGCCAAAAGATGCAAAGTTAATAATGATAGTGCAACCTATTTGTGGCACTGCCGTTTAGGTCATATTAGTGTAAAGCACATGAAGAAACTCCATGCCGATGGGCTTTTGGAATCACTTGATTATGAATCACTTGATGCTTGCGAACCATGCCTCATGGGCAAGATGACTAAGACTCCATTCTCCGGAACAATGGAGCGAGCAACTGACTTATTGGAAATAATACATACTGATGTATGCGGTCCGATGAGTGTTGAGGCTCGCGGCGGGTATCATTATTTTCTGACCTTCACAGATTATTTGAGCAGATATGGGTATATCTACTTGATGAAACATAAGTCTAAAACATTTGAAAAGTTCAAAGAATTTTAGAGTGAAGTGGAAAATCATCGTAAACAGAAAATAAAGTTTCTACAATCTGATCGTGGAGACAAATATTTGAGTTACGAGTTTGGTCTTCAACTAAAACAATGTGGAATAGTTTCACTAATTCATGCCATCTGGAACACCACAACATAATGGTGTGTCCGAACGTCATAACCGTACTTTGTTGGATATAGTGCAATCTATGATGTCTCTTACCGATTTACCACTATCGTTTTGGGGTTATGCATTAGAGACAACTATTTTCGCATTAAATAGGGCACCGTCTAATCCGTTGAGACGACACCGTATGAACTATGGTTTGGCTAGAAACCTAAGATGTCGTTTCTTAAAGTTTGGGGTTGTGGTGCTTATGTGAAAAAGTTTCAACCTGATAAGCTCAAACCCAAATCGGAAAAGTGTGTGTTCATAGGATACCCAAAGGAAACTGTTGGGTACACCTTCTATCACAGATCCGAAAGGCAAGATCTTTGTTGCTAAGAGTGGATCCTTTCTAGAGAAGAAGTTTCTCTCGAAAGAAGTGAGTGGGAGGAAAGTAGAACTTGATGAGGTAATTGTACCTTCTCCCAAATTGGAAAGTAGTTCATCACAGAAATCAGTTCCAGTGATTCCTACACCAATTAGTTAGGAAGCTAATGATGATGATCATGAAACTTCAGGTCAAGTTACTACCGAACCTCGTAGGTCAACCAGAGTATGGTCCGCACCAGAGTGGTACGGTAATCCTGTTCTGGAAATCATGTTACTAGACCATGACGAACCTACGCACTATGAGGAAGCGATGATGAGCCCAGATTCCATGAAATGGCTTAAGGCCATGAAATCTGAGATGGGATCCATGTATAAAGAACAAAGTATGGACTTTGATTGACTTGCCCAATGATTGGCGAGCCATTGAGAATAAATGGATCTTCAAGAGGAAGACGGACGCTGATAGTAGTGTTACTATCTACAAAGCTCGAATTGTCGCAGAAGGTTTTTGACAAGTTCAAGGCACTACTAGGAAAAGGGCTATAGCTAATATGGACATTAATGG
>NW_025230497.1:3043-3780 GCF_018294505.1 Triticum aestivum
TCGGGTCTTCGAAAACCGTGTTCATGGGACATCGAAGGTGGCTTCGCGACGATGACCCATGGAGAAAACGCAAGGATCTGTCTGATGGTGAAACCGAACCCCGATGACGCCCGCATACGAGGAGCGGCGAGGAAATAGACGAGCTGTTGAAAAATTGGAAAGAGTGCCCGGAGCCGGGAAAGAAGCGAAAGGCGCCAGAGCCGCTGCTAAAGGTATGGAAAACGAGGTCTGTTTTCTGGGACTTTCCGTACTGGAAGATCCACCTTGTGCCTCATAGCCTTGATGTCATGCATATCACGAAGAACGTTTGCGAGAGTCTGCTTGGTACCCTGCTCAACATGCCAGAGAGGACCAAAGATGGGCCGAAAGCAAGGGCAGACTTGAAATCAATGGGCATCAGGGAGGAGCTTCACGCTAATGATGATGAGGCGAAGCAGGACACAGAAAGTTGCCGCAAAGGCAAAAAGGCCAAGAAGACCGGAAATGACTACCCTCCTGCGTGCTTCACTCTAAGTCAGGAGGAGATTGAGAAGTTTTTCACCTGCCTCATAGGAGTAAAACTTCCTTACGGTTACGCAGGGAAGATAAGCAGATACCTAGACTCAGCGAAGCAGAAGTTCAGCGGGATGAAGTCTCACGACTGTCACGTGCTAATGACGCAGATACTTCCAGTTGCAATCCGTGGGATCATGGACGCGCACGTCTGTGAAATGCTATTTGGCCTATGCAACTTTTTC
>NW_025230497.1:3969-5674 GCF_018294505.1 Triticum aestivum
ACGTCATCTCTCGGAAGTCGGTTGGCGTGAGGCAACTCAGAAGGCTACAGGAAGAGATCGTGGTGATAGTATGCGAGCTTGAGATGTACTTCCCGCCCGCATTCTTCGATGTTATGATGCATATGCTGGTCCATATCGTGGAGGATATCATCCAACTTGGGCCGACATTCCTGCACAGCATGATGCCGTTCGAAAGGATGAATGGTGTCATCAAAGGATACGTTCACAACATGTCACGTCTAGAGGGAAGCATAGCCAGGGGCTTTCTGACCGAAGAGTGCATCTCCTACTGCACGAATTATCTAGGCATCGAGAACCCCGTTGGTCTTCCCGTCAACAGGCACCTCGGCAGGCTCGCTGGATGGGGTCACCGCGATGGTCGCCACGAAATGCATGTTGACTTCGAGGGTCGACTCGCCGACTTTGAAAGAGAAAACCTAGTCGCGCTACAACACATAGACGTGATCGATCCTTGGGTGGTAGAGCACAAAACCTTTATTGATAAGACGTACAATGACCGAGGCCAACAGAGGACAGACAAAGATATAATCAAAGAGCACAAGTCATGTTTCACGCGTTGGTTCAAGGAGAAGCTTCTGTCGTACCCTTTACATGAGGATTCTTCCGCGGAAGAAAAACTCATATTCGCCTTGTCACTAGGCGCTGAGCACAACCTGATGACCTATGAGGCGCACGATATCAACGGCTACACATTCTACATCGAGGACAAGGACATGAAGAGCGATGGTTATCAGAACTCTGGGGTAACAATGGAATCCTACACCGGTAACGACAAGGACAGATACTACGGAAGGATCAAGGAGATCTGGGAGCTGAGCTATGCTGGAGAGAAGGTCCTGATATTCCGTGTCAGATGGGCCAAGAGTGTCCTAAAAGAAGACCAGTATTTCACCACCATGGTTATACCCGAAGCCAAATCCAAGACCGCGGGCGCAAACGTCACTGCGAAAAATGAGCCATGGGTATTGGCTTCCCAAGTGGACCAATGCTTCTTCATTACCGACTCGTCAAATCCCAGCCGTGTTGTCGTGAGGAGAGGCAAGAGGAAGATCATCGGAATGGATGGAGTCGCCAATGAGCAAGACTTCGACAAGTACGGCGACCCGAAGATGGAACATCACTACAAAAAAAAGTCACATCCGTGACATTTTGGGCCGAATGAATTTTTTTCTGTCATACGTATGACACTTCTATGACAATAATTGTGACAAAACCCGATATCATCATAGATGTGGTGGGCTCCTACTTCTATGACAAAAAATCATGACAGAAAATGGGCTTTTCATCCTGGGCGGGCCGGAGACGCAGCTGCATGACATTCTTTGGGCCGTCCATGACGGGAAAAACCGTGGTAGAAGCGAGGGAGAGGAAAATTTTGGGGAGTTCCTGGTTACGATGGGAGGTCGGGGGCCGAGCGATGCGTGTTTCTCTCGTACACGTACGCGCGTGTGTGTGCGAGGCGTTGGCTCTAACTGAACCCGAGCGAGGCGTTGGGCTCTAACTGAACCCGAGCGATTGCACTGCAGGCTACGCGTTACTGAACCCGAGCGATTGCACTGCAGGCTACGCGTTACTGAACCCGAGCGATCAATCGATGGCTGTTAACTGAACCCGATCGAGCGATTCCTTCGCTACTGCTGCTAACTGAAGCCGATCGATGCTGCCTCTGGATGAACTGTGAGCG
>NW_025230497.1:6347-10407 GCF_018294505.1 Triticum aestivum
ATGTTGCCTTTGGATGAACAGGACCCCGATCGATCGAGCTGGTTGGGGCTGGATGAACAGGACCCCGTGGAGGGTTGGATAAACAGGACCACCCCGTGGAGGGCAGGATGAACAGTAGACGGTGGAGGGCGGGATGAACAGTAGCCCGTGGAGGGGTGGTTGAACAGTAGCCCGTGGAGAGGGTTGGTTGAACAGTAGCCTGTGGAGTAGCGCGCGGTGGAGGCTGGATGAACAGGAGCCCGTGGATGAACAGTCGCAGGTGGAGGCTGGAGGAGGTCGACGGTGGATGAACAATAGCTCGTGGAGGCTGGACGGGGTCGACGATGGAGATGAACAGTATCCCGTGGAGTCCCGTTTTGCGGTACGCCACACCCCTCCCAATGAACAGGACCCCCGTTTCGACTGTAGCACTCCAACACAAGTCCGTTTCGTCCATTTTGTGGTACGCCACACCCCTCCGGATCAACATGACCCCCGTTTCGACCGTAGGAGGTCCGTTTCCTCCGTTTTGTGGTACGCCAAACCCCTCCCGATGAACAGGATCCCGTTTCGAACATGGCCGGTTGAACACAAGGCCGTTTCCTCCGTTTTGCGGTATGCCAGGCCTTGTTTCCATCGCCTGTTCCATCCAAGCCCTCACGATGAACACGACCGCGCATTCCGTTGCCTCCCCATGAACACGACGCATTCCGTTGCCTTCCCATGAACATGACGCATTCCGTTGCCTCCCCATGAACACGACGACGAAGCTGTTTCTCCATTCCGACCCAGCCATGTACACGAGCCCTAGCCGTACGTATGCGCGAGTAGGTGTTCGAGACCCCGCCCGTATGTACACATACGTGGCCATATTTTCTTTCTTGCACCCTGGCCACCTCTACTACGACACGTGCGCGCCTCTACATCGACCAGTATATATGTACTTACACGTTCGCGACCAGAATGACAACACTACGTACGCTTCGACCAGGTGGGTCCCGACTGTCAGGCACTTCCTTGTGTGCAAAGATGTAGATGGTGGGTCCCAGCAGTCAGGGGGTGAAATATGGTGGCCCGTCCAGTGGGTCCTGCTGTCAGGTGGAGGAATAATTATTTTGCACGTAATAAGGATGCACTTCCTTGCTGCGGCCGTGGACCCAGCTGTCAGCCTCTCCACGTACAGTCTACGTCCGATGGAAGCCGTTCCTTGACCACGTTGACCACGCCGCGCCGAGAGCACCAGGGCGGTGGACGACGGTGAGGCCTAGGAAGGGGACGACGCGGAGCCGGGGAAGACGCGGCAGTGGATGCCCACGCGTAGAGGAGTACGATGGTTCACTGGTTTGCTGCGGTGTGAGGCTGCCATCGCCGCAGAATAGTAGGGGGTGTGGGTGAGTAGAGGGATGGTCTGGCCAGCGGCGGGAGTAGTAGGGGCAGTGAGGCCTCTGCCGCATCGCAGCCGGCCACGGGAGGCAGGAGCACGAGGCACAACTGGCGCTGGTTTCGGCGGCTGGAGCAAGAAGACTAGAGGTTGAAGAAGCACTACGGCTGTTGGATGGACATCGTACGGTCACTGGAGCTAGAATCGTGCATATTGACTAAGTTGACAAAGCCCTCCGTCCCTGTCAACTTAGTAGGCCCACAAGTCAGCCTGCGACTATACTGGGCCCCAACTAATAGGGGGAGTATTCATTTTTTTGTGCGTAATAAGGAGGCACTTCCTTGTGTGCAAAGATATAGTTGGTGGGTCCGAGCTGTCAGTGGCGGTAATGTTTTTTTCACGAAATACAGAGGCCCTTTCGGTGGGTCCCTGATGTCAGGTGGAGGAATCATTATTTTGCGCGTAATAAGGAGGCATTTCCTTGCATGCGGCCGTGGACCCAGCTGTCGGCCTCTCCACGTAAATTCCACTTCAGATGCATGTCGGTCGTTGACCACGTTGACCAGGCTGCGCCGAGAGCACCAGGGCGGTGGACGACGGCGAGGCCTAGGAAGGGAACGACACGGAGGCAGGGAAGACCCGGCAGTTGTTTCCCACGCGGAGGGGAGTACGACTGTACGAGGGTTTACTGGTTCGTCTGCCGTCGCCGGTGAATAACAGCAGGTGTGGGTGAGTAGAGGGATGGCTAGGCCAGCGATGGGAGTGCGGTGGGGCGATGAGGCCTGCGCGGCAGCAGAGCCGGCTGCGGGGAGAAGGGAGCAGGCAGTCCCGCCGGCGCCTGTTTGAGCGGCTGGAGCAGGAAGAGCAGAGATTGAAGAAGCACGACGACCGTTGGATGGCCATCCAATAGTCACTGCTTGTGCGTCAACCTTTTTTTAGGAAAGCCTCAAATCTGTGGAAAACAGCATACATCCCATCTGCCATTATTTCTAATAATTTACAGCCCATTTGCTAATTAGTAAGGTTTTTTTGGAGCCCATATTCTTTTTGTTAGCATTACAGCCCATATTGTGGCCACGGTTAAAAAATTATACGAAATTTTGCATATTTTGGTGCGGTCCGAACTGTTTTTAATCCCTAAATTTCGACTCACATTCAAAGTGATTTTAAAAATAAATGTATATCAATATAAAACCCAACAAATTCTCCACGCATAAAAATTAATGTAATGTCAAATCTCGAAATGAAAAAGAGATATTTGAAACTAATTGCTGGTTTGATGTGTTTTGAAAATGTACAACCCATTTGTCATTACTGATGGGACATTTTCTCAGCCAGCCGAATGAAAGCTCTCCTCGTCTTGAAAGATTTGCAGCCCAACAGGCCTAACAAAGCGACTTACTTGGCAAATCACAAAAAAACTGGGCTGTGGCCGTGGACCCAGCTGTCAGCCTCTCCACGTACAATACTCTTCCGATGGAATGTCGTTAACCACGTTGACCACGCCGCGCCGAGAGCACCAAGGCGGTGGACGACGGCGAGTCCTAGGAAGGGGACGACGCGGAGCCGGGGAAGATGCGGCAGTTTATGCCCACGCGGAGAGGAGTACGAGGGTTCACTGGTTCGGCTGCGGTGTGAGGCTGCCGTCGCCGCAGGGCCTGGCTAGCGGTGGGAGTAGTAGGGGCGATGAGGCCTCATCGGCGGCACAGTCGGCCACTGGAGGCAGGAGCAGGCGGTCTCCCCGACGCTGGTTTGGGCGGCTGGTGCAAGAAGAGCAGCGATTGAAGAAGCAGCAGGACCGTTCGATTCAAATCCAACGGTTACTACTGCTAGAATCGTTTGTTGACTAAGTTGACAAGCCCTGTGTATGCGTCAACTTAGTAGGCCCACGGGTCAGCCTCCCAACCGGTGCACCCTAGATGTCAGTAGGAGGAATCATTTTTTTCGCGTAATAAGGAGGCAGTTGATTGCGTGCCGCCAGGCGAGCGGAGGGAGTAGGGTGCGCCGGGGAAGCCTACGCGGCATCACAGCGGGCCACAAGAGGAGTGAGCAGGAAATCCCGCCGACGCTAGTTTAGGCGGCTGGAGCAGGAAGATCAGAGATTGAAGAAGCACGTCGGCCGTTGGATGGACATCCAACACTAACTGCTGCTAGAATCGTGTGTTCAATGACAAAGCCTTGCGTAAACAAGTCAGCCTTGAAATCTGTGGCGTGTGCAGCCCATTTGCTATTATTTTTATAATTTTTACTCATTTTCTAATTCATATGGAATTTATTGCAGCCCGTTTTCCATTTTTAGAATTGCTAGCCATTTTCTGGTCAGTACCAGGGTCAAAAAATTAACTAAATATGTGGGAAATTTTGAAAATTCGCAAATTTTTGTTGGGGAACGAATATTCTTAATCCAAAAATTAATAGCCATACTAAAACAAATTTAAAAATAAATTAGTACTATGTCTTGTTAAATCCAATGAAATACGTATAGGATATCAGTGAAGAACAAAAACAAAAAAAGAAACGTATATCCCATTTGCTATAATTTTTTGGAATTTTCAACCCCTTTTGATATTACTTTTAACAGACATTGACCATACTCTTAAGCCAGGCCGGAATGCATCCCTCCTCGCCTTGAAAGATTTGCAGCCCAGTAATTCGGAGAAAACAAATAGGCCTAGCTTGGGTATTTTTCAAAAAGAAATA
>NW_025230497.1:11112-11818 GCF_018294505.1 Triticum aestivum
CTGGTGCATGAGCATTTAGCTTTTTTTACTTATTTATGTTTAGGGGACCATGAGCATGTACCTGGGCCGGATTCATGTGAGAGCCTCCCTTCCAGTTAATTATGGGCTTCTCTATTGGGCCTTCATCAGTGGGCTGCATGTTATCAACAAGTGGAAAATATGTTCCGAGTTTCAAAAAAATGTGTTCCTGTCACACCCTAGCTAGTTCATGCATTAGAGTGTTGCATCATATTTATTCTTTCATCAGAAACCTGAAATGGGGATGACAGAACCCCCAGCCCCCTCTGAAACCAACTAGGGTTTACTAAAAAAACTTTTTCAATGAACCTGAAATGCCCTTCTAAAATGCCCATCATTTTTGTCTTGGTTCAGAACCTCTGCCAGAAGTGATGCACATTTTCCTAGGCCATCTTAGGGTTTTTGAATTAAATCATAAATATTTGAATTTGGGCATTTAAAATTATATAAAATATTTAAATGCTCAAATATCTCCAAACTAAAATGTTTCATGTTGGAAATAATCCAACTATGGACCAGGAGTAGTTTGGTGATTTTAGGAGTTGCCTAAGTATTTTTAATAATTCAACAAAGTTGCAGAAGTATTAAAAAAACAGAAAACAGGAGAAATAACAAAACCTTACCTGGCGCCCAGCACCCGGCCCACCTGCCGGCCCAGCCCAGCACCGCGCCAGCGAGCTGCTTGCCG
>NW_025230497.1:12361-14158 GCF_018294505.1 Triticum aestivum
CCCCCAGACACCCCTCTCCTCTCCAGCTCCTCCCCCTCGCGCTCCCCAGCCATGGCCGACGCCACCGCCGCCGTGCCTACGTCGTAGCCGCGCTCCCCGCCGCCCGTGCGTCTTCTCGTCGTGTCCAGGAGCTCTGCCGCCATCCACTTCATCGAGCTAGCCGAGCCCCGTGTGCTCGTGCGGCCCGAGTCCACCGCACCGACCTCGCCCGAGTCCGCCATCGCCGGAGATCCCCTTCAACGCCGTCGCCGCCTCAGCTCGTCTCCGACCCCGCCGGTGGCCTCTACGGGTGCGCTGTGAGCCTAGCTACCCCTCCTACCCTCCCTCTCTCATTCCTGAGCCGTGTAGCCACCGCACAAAGACCACCCGCACGCACCGCCGCGGATCTCGTCGCCGACGTGCTCCCGGCCATCCTCCGGCCACTCCACGGTGTCCAACGCACTCCCCATGCTGCGTTGGGTCCAACCGTGCACTCCCCGCACCTCACCGCACACCTTAGCCCCGAGTTCGCCTTCACCCGAACTCCGGTGGCCGCCAAAGTCGTCGCCGGCGCCAACTCCGGCCACCCCGACCCCAACGGACTCCACCAAGAGCTGCGGCTCGTCCTCAGCTCCACTCCGATGGCCTCCGCGACCCATTTGGTGGCCGGAACGGCCAAAACCACTTCCGCCGCCGCGTCGGGCTCGCCGGCGGCTAAACGCCGGTGCAGCCGACCTGGGTTTGACCATGGGTGGACCCTGGTTGACTCTCCTGAGTCAATGACAGGTGGGGCCCAGCCCTGTTAACTATTTAGGATTAGTTTAAATTAATTTTAGTTTAACTAATCACACTGACACGCGGGACCCACTGTCAGGTTTGACCCGGACCGTGTCCCGTTGACCTGCTGATGTCACACTGACGTCAGGCTGACGCAGTAATTGATTTTCTGGATTTAATCTAATATAGGAAATTCCAGAATATAGTTTAAACTTCAAAAATTCATAACTTTTAATCTGTAACTCCAAATCAGACAAGTTATATATGAAAAATGATCAGAAAAATCCAATCTATCCATCTGTACTATTCTCATGCATATTTAAACAAGTTAACTTGATGTTTAATGCAGAACAAGGTAAAACACTTTAAAAGGCCATGTATGAGTTTGAAATTTGAATCTTTGGTTCAAATTGGTTCAAACCCTTCTGGTCTTAGTTGCATTAGCCCAACACACTCATATTGCCATGTTTCATGCATGCATCATATTGTCGCACATTGTTTGGTGATGGTTGTGTATCGGTGTTCTTTGCGGCAGGTTCTGCCTCCGAGGAGTACCGTGATTACCCTAACGAAGAACCGTATCAGTGCATCGAACCATCAGGCAAGCAACCAACCATTTGATCATATCGATACAATCCCTTGTTCTCGCCCCTGCTCTCTTTTACTGCATTAAGACAACGCGTTTCAAACTGCTGTGTGCTACGGTAGTTGAACCCACTTCCTCTGTATGACCTGTCATTGCCACAGTAACTAGATGAAACCCACTAGCATGTGTAGGAGTTGTTTGAGCCATATGTATGTGTTGTTCCTACCTTGCTATGCCTGCTATGCTTAGAGTCGTGTCAGGTCTGGTTCATCTGGGTGATGGGCTAGAGTGAAATGATCATGTCGGTAATGAGAGTGGTGTGGTGAACACGATTTGGTAAAGGTATCGATGAGAGGCCATGTAGGAGTACATGGTGGGTTGTTTCATTGAAGCCGACCTTAAGCACTGAGATCTGTATGTGTGATTTAAGAATCAGCTACTACCATGCATTGGGC
>NW_025230498.1:0-1735 GCF_018294505.1 Triticum aestivum
TTGAAGTACTGGACTCACTACTTAAAAAAGAAAGTGACTACACCATCTTGAAGCGGATAGTCAACAGGTAATTTCAATCATTATTAACTATATCTCAGCCTATTTAGTTTGTCATTTCCTAATATGAACTATTTAATAACCCTTTATTAATTTTCTTTGCCGGCGGGCAGGGCTTGGGCAAAGTTCATCAAGGTGACTCCAGGCAAATGGGCAGAAAAGTTGTTTTGGTATCGACCAAAGGTAAGTAATTAAGTAGTACTAGCTAGCTAGCTAGCTACCATCTCTTTAATTCTTATTTCAATACCATTAATTAATTATCATGCTTGATTAATCATTATCTGATTCAATTCCATTCTCGTAAAGGCCCTGAAGCAGGCGCCGGAAAATGATCTGTGTGCATACTACGTTTGCGAGAACATTCGCATGATGGCGTCCGAAAGGAGCAGATCTCAAAGACAGGACTGGGTACGTTTGTCAGAACACTACTCACACCATTATCGATATCTAGTCACACAACTAATACACATGTATATTGATCTCCTTCTTAACAGTTCAAAGAGGTGCGGGAGCAGCTCCTACCAACGGACCGCATACTAGCACTTCAAGAGGAAATAGCGGGATTTTTGCTCGACCAGGTCATAGATCCCAAAGGAGAATACTATTACCCGGTACCGCCCTTATGAACCACTTGTCATTGTGCTCCGAAGGCACCAAGGCAACATGTAGGAGAACCGCATATATATATATACACACACACACATGTGTATGTGTGAATAATTAATGGTGTTGGTTGTAAGACATTCTAAGGGAGTCCTGGATTAGGGGGTTCCGGATGGCCGGACTATGACCTTTGGTCGGACTCCCGGACTATGAAGATACAAGATTGAAGACTTCGTCCCATGTCCGGATGGGACTTTCCTTGGCGTGGAAGGCAAGCTTGGCGATACGATATGAAGATCTCCTCACATTGTAACCGACTCTGTGTAACCCTAGCCCTCTCCGGTGTCTATATAAACGGGAGAGTTTTAGTCCGTAGGACGAACAACAACCATACCATAGGCTAGCTTTTAGGGTTTAGCCTCTCTGATCTCGTGGTATATCAACTCTTGTACTACCCATACCATCAATATTAATCAAGCAGGAGTAGGGTTTTACCTCCACCGAGAGGGCCCGAACCTGGGTAAAAACATCGTGTCCCTTGTCTCCTGATACCATCCACCTAGACACACAGTTCGGGACCCCTACCCGAGATCCGCCGGTTTTGACACCGACATTGGTTCTTTCATTGAGAGTTCCTCTGTGTCATCACGCTTAGGCCCGATGGCTTCTTCGATCGTCAACCATGACACGGTCCAGGGTGAGACTTTTCTCCCCGGACAGATCTTCGTATTCGGCGGCTTCGCACTGCGGGCCAATTCGCTTGGCCATCTGGAGCAGATCGAAAGCTACGCCCCTGGCCATCAGGTCAGGTTTGGAAGTTTAAACTACACGGCCGACATCCGCGGGGACTTGATCTTCGACGGATTCGAGCCACGGCCGAGCGCGCCGCACTGTCGCGTCGGGCATGATCTAGCTCTGCCGCCGGACAGCACCCAGAGCGCTGCTCAGGTGTCCGCTCCGACCACCAGCTCAGAGCCGGCTGCGCTAGTCGGGGACGGTCGGTTGGACGCCGCCCCAGGAGCCGCATTCTCTACGGCGATAGAGCCGAATACCAGCCTAGTCCTTTGTAAGGCCC
>NW_025230498.1:2265-4146 GCF_018294505.1 Triticum aestivum
TGACTCCAAGGTGCCGGACTCCGTTCTGGACTCCGAATCTTCCACACCCCTTCCGATCGAACCCGATTGGGCTCCGATCATGGAGTTCACCGCCGCGGACGTCTTTCAGCACTCGCCCTTTGGCGATATCCTGAATTCACTAAAGTCTCTCTCTTTGTCAGGAGAGTCCTGGCCGAACTATGGCCAGCATGGTTGGGATGCGGACGACGAAGAAATTCGAAACCCACCCACCACCCACTTTGTAGCCGCTGTCGACGATCTAACCGACATGCTCGACTTCGACTCCGAAGACATGGACGGTATGGACGCCGATGAAGGAGACGACCAAGACCAACACCTATAGGGCGCTGGAAGGCCACCTTGTCATATGACATATACATGGTGGACACCCCCAAAGTAGGGGATGGCGATGAAAAAGCAGAGGACGACCCCTCCAAGAAGCAACCCAAGCGCCGACATCAGCGGCGCCACTCTAAATCCCGCCAAAGCAAGAACGGCGAATCCGGCACCGGAGACATCAACACCCTGGACAGTGCCGAAGACAACCCCCTCCAGCAGGATTCAGCGCAGGAGGACGAAGGAGCCAACCCTCATGAGAGAGCGGCGGACAGAGAGGTCGAGGACGACAATTATGTGCCTCCCTCCGAAGATGAAGCAAGCCTCGACGACGACGAATTCGTCGTGCCAGAGGACCCCGTCAAACAAGAGCGTTTCAAACACAGGCTGATGGCCACGGTGAGCAGCCTCAAGAAAAAACAGCAGCAGCTTAGAGCTGACCAAGACTTGCTAGCCGACAGATGGACTGAAGTCCTGGCGGCCGAAGAGTATAAACTCGAACGCCCCTCCAAGAGTTACCCAAAGCGCAGGCTGCTACCCCAACTAGAGGAGGAAGCAACTAAACCTACATCACCAGCGTACGATGCGCCCGATCGGCCACCCCGTGGCCGCGACAGAGAGGCCTTTCGGCCCTCAATACAAGCCGCACCCCGGCGCCACTCCAAGAATACCAGAGCACGGGGGAACGCAACTGACCTGTGAGACATATTGGAGGATAAGGCAAGGCAAACAAGATTGATCTACGGATCGCGTGGGCGCCCTACATCACATGACGATAACCATCACGCCGTATATGATAAATACGGCCAGGCCGAATACAACAGACAAAGCTCATCCGAGCTATGTCGCGATATAGCCCAGTACAGGGGCGCCGCACACCCACTATGCTTCACAGACGAAGTAATGGATCATCAAATCCCAGAGGGTTTTAAACCCGTAAACATCGAATCATACGATGGCACAACTAATCCCGCGGTATGGATCGAGGATTATCTCCTTCATATCCACATGGCCCGTGGTGATGATCTACACGCCATCAAATACCTCTCGCTCAAGCTTAAAGGACCAGCTCGGCATTGGCTTAACAGCCTGCCAGCAGAGTCAATTAGTTGCTGGGAGGACCTGGAATCCGCATTCCTTGACAACTTCCAGGGCAATTATGTGTGGCCACCAGACGCCAATGACCTAAGCCACATAATCCAGTAGCCAGAGGAATCGGCCAGACAATTCTGGACACGGTTCCTAACCAAGAAACATCGAATAGTCGGCTGTCCAGACGCCGAGGCCCTTGCAGCCTTCAGGCACAACATCCGAGACGCATGGCTTGCCCGACACCTAGGACAGGAAAAGCCGAAATCTATGGCAGCCCTCACGACACTCATGACCCGCTTTTGCACGGGCAAAGACAGCTGGCTAGCTCGTAGCAATAATATAACCAAGAGCCCTGGCAATTCGGATACCAAGGACAACAATGGCAGGTCACGTCGTAACAAGCACAATCGTCGCATTAACGGCGACAATACTGAGGATACGACAGTTAATGCC
>NW_025230498.1:4291-4831 GCF_018294505.1 Triticum aestivum
GATTCAAAGGCTCTAAACCCAGTCAGCGGAAGAAGCCATTCAAAAGAAACCCTCCTGGTCCATCCAGTTTAGACCGGATACTCGATCGCTCGTGCCAGATACACGGCACCCCCGAACAACCAGCCAACCACACCAACAGGGATTGTTGGGTGTTCAAGTAGGCAGGCAAGTTAAGTGCCGAAACCAGAGACAAGGGGCTGCGTAGCAATGATGAGGAGGATCCCCGGCCACCGAACAACAGAGGACATAAGGGATTCCCCCCGCAAGTGCGGACGGTGAACATGATATACGCAACCCACATCCCCAAAAGGGAGCGGAAGTGTGCTCTCAAGGACGTCTATGCGTTGGAGCCAGTCGCCCCAAAGTTCAACCCATGGTCCTCCTGCCCGATCACTTTTGATCGAAGGGACCACCCCACTAGCATCCGTCATGGCGGATTCGCCGCATTGGTCCTACACCCAATCATTGACGGATTTCACCTCACTAGAGTCCTCATGGACGGCGGCAGCAGCCTGAACCTACTTTATCAGGATACAGTGC
>NW_025230498.1:4841-10690 GCF_018294505.1 Triticum aestivum
ATATCTCAAGCTCAAGATGCCAGGTCCTCGTGGAGTCATTACGGTAAATGGAAACACCGAACGCTCTCTCCGAATGGAGGAGCACACAGCGGCCCTGGCGGTGGAAGTACAGAGCAGCCTCTTAAGGCAGCTCTACAATCCGGGTGTTAAACGTCCGGACAATGTCAAGCGTGCCTGAAGTAACCTATAACCAAGCCGACTGGCACGTTCCGAGCAAGCATAGCAGTGCAGCCCCAACCCCAGCCCTCGCCAGATGGTGATATCGGTACCACGCGTACATAATTACGCTTTGAAAATACCATGGGCATAAGGGGAGGGGCACAACTACGACACGCCCAGAATGCGGCTCAACCGCACTTAGGGGCTCCCTATTCTGCCTTTTTTTATATATACTTTCAGGACCCAACTATTCGGAAGGCCTGTCCGGCTATACACTCGCCGAACACACGATGCAACAGCCAGGGAGAGAACAAACCGCGTCGAATGTCCAGGTGGTCTCTATAACGAGCTAAATACCTGTTTTTTTACTTAAAATCCCGCAGCTTGCCCCTGGAGGGGGACATGCCAAATAATCCCATCTCTTGCTTATTGCACTATTTGTATCGTTCTGCTTTCATAGCAGCCTTTTTAATAAACAATACATAGCTCTTATCTATTATTGTATTCATTTATTTTATACAAATATGTTCAGTCATGACATTATGCAACCGTACACTTTGGTACGGCCAATACACCAGGGGCTTAAGCACCCCATCACATGGTGTGTGAAGACCGAACACTCCCATGAGTGCGGCACCCCAAACTTATAGCACTATATCCATCGGCTCCGAATCATGTCTTGGGTCAATAGTTGGGTTTGCCCGGCTCCCATGTTTTGGTACCTTACGTTCTGCAATGTTGGCTAAGGTAGCGCTGGGAGAACTACTGCGATTGTGCCCCAGTTGAGCTGGGTTAACACCTCAGTAGAGAAAGCTAAAACTGACCGTCTTGATAGTGCGAGAGACCGGTCGCTGTTCGCGAGGTTTTTCGAGTCCTTAAAGACTTATGCCGCTTAGAGCGAGGAGCCGGATTTATCCGGCCTAGGCGTGGATAGCGCCCCGAACTCGGTCTTCCGAATACTAGGGGCTTCGCCGAAATTTAAAATTATAGAATTCTATGGCTAAGTGAGAGTGATAAAGCATTATAAGTCCGATGGCCTTGTTCGTTGTGCTGAGCGCCTCCCTAGATGGACCCAAGAATGGGAACAAGAGCGATCAGCTTTATCCCGAACACCCCAGCACTCGTGGCATGGGGGTAGAAGCCGACGACTTGCATCTTTCAGATTTAATAAACGGCCGCACACAAGGTAATATTTTAAATTAACAAGCGTTGCTTAGCGCATATGAACAAAGTTTTCAGCGTACAGGATAACAAATGCGAGTCTACTCAAAAATTACATCTTTGGAGCATTCACCCGCTATAAGGCGGGCACCCTTCAGGACGCCCTTATAATACATCTCGGGCGTGCGATACTCCTTGCCCGGCGGTGGCGCGTCTATCAATAGCTTCTCAGCGTCCAGCTTGCCCAGTGCACTTTAGCACGGGCGAGGGCCCGACGGGCACCTTCAATACAGACAGAGCGCTTGATGACTTCAATCCACGGACAAGCGTCCATCAGCCGCCGCACCAGACCGAAGTAACTCCCAGGCATGGCTTCTCTAGGCCACAGCCGAACTATGAGGCCCTTCATGGCCTGTTCGGCCACCTTGTGGAGCTCGACCAGCTGCTTCAGTTGGTCGCTCAGGGGCACCGGCTGTCCGGCCTCATCATATTGAGACCAGAACACATTTTCCGTCGAGCTCCCCTCCTCGGCTCGATAGAACGCGGCAGCATCAGACACACTACGGGGCAGATCGGCGAACGCTCCTGGAGAGCTCCGGATTCGGGTAAGTAACAGATAATTCACTTTTACATGCTTGCTTTGCATAAAGAATGCCTTACCCGCCGCTATTTTCTTTATCGCCTTGATCTCCTGGAGGGCCTTCTGGGCTTCGGCCTTAGCGGTTTTGGCACTCTCAAGAGCCAAGGTGAGCTCGGAATCTCGAGTCTTCGAGTCACGCTCCAGACTCTCGTGTTTTTCCACGAGAGCCTGGAGCTCTTGCCGCACCTCCGCCACCCGTGCCTCCTGTTTCTCTCGCTCGGTGCGCTCCAAGGCCGCACTATTCTCGGCCTTGGACACCGCCTCCTTCAGGGTCGCCACCTCGGTCGTGGCCCCTGCAACATTAACGTTGGTCATGTCATTATTTGCAACCAGGTATTTCTATAAACATTTACATACGGTATTACATACCGTCCTTGTCCTCGAGCTGCTTCTTGGCACGTTCGAGCTCGTTCTCGGACCGCTCGAGGCTCTCCTTCAATGCATTGACCTCTGCAGTCAGTGCGGCAGAGGTCAGCAGCGCAGCCTGCATTCCCATATTGACACATTTATGTTAGACTCCTGCGTATATCGTTTTAGATCCTCAGCTTGGCTTTTCTTTCCGAACGTCAAACTGAGCATCAGGGGCTACTGTTTATGCGGTAACATTTTTATATATTGAATACATACCTCAAAGCCTGTTAACAGGCTTGTACAGGCTTCTGTCAGCCCGCTCTTGGCGGACTGAACCTTCTGAATCACCGCACTCATAACAGTGCGGTGTTCCTCGTTGATGGAGGCGCCGTTAAGCACCTGCAGCAAATTGTCCGGCGCCTCCAGGTGGACGGAGGTCGCCGGCGTCGTGGGCTTGCCCTTCTTACGAAGGCGCCGCCTGTCGGACTCTGGAACCGTCGATGGTTCTGGAGCAGTGTCCGGCCCAGGGCCGGAATTAGATCCCTCTAGGGCTTTACCCCCTTTGGGCCTGGAGTCCGGGAGGTCGCCTTGCGGCGCCTCCAGGACCACCTCCTCCTGGTTTAGTCCCTTTTGGGACTCCACCTCGGTGTCGTCCGCAGGGAGCGGGGAGGAAGCCTTCGGAAGTGAAGCACTATTCACATCCAACGAATCCAGGGAGCCGCTCGTCGAATTGCCGAGCTGAGCCTGGGGCGGACTGCATGATTGAATTCGACGTCATAAAATACCAAATAATAGAGGAGCGCCATAAGTTATTCGGGTATCCGGACACTTACGATTTTGCCAGGGGCTTGACCCTGGATGGCCATTCCTCCCCGTTGTCTTCGCCATCGGAGGCGTAGTCCGGCAGAAGGGTCTTCCCCTTCTTGGACCCTCCGGCCTCCCCAGTTGGGGCGGCCTTCCTTTTCTTTCCTCCCCCCGTTGGAGGGGAAGAGGCTTCTTCTTCTTCCTCCTCCTCGTCCTCAGAGGCGGAGGGTGCTTCGGGGTTGTCGGGTGATGAATCCGACGCCACCAGGCGCCGGGAGCTCTTTCGAGTCCCCGTGGCCTTCTTCTTGGCCTTCTTCTCCGGCACCATGTGAGGTGCCGGAACCAGCAGCCCCGTCAATCGGGCGTCCGCTGGGTCTTCGGGCAAAGGAGCCGGACAGTTGATCTGCCCGGCCTTCTTCTGCCAGTCCTGTTGAAAGGGATGGGAGTTTAGATCCCGCATAGAGTCAAACTATGTAAAACAAGTACCCTGTAATGGGGAAAGTAAGCTCACCGCGCTAGCTTGGCGCTTGGTGCAGAATCCGCGATCCTCGGTGACGGGAGGGGAGACCTCGGAGCTCTTGAATAGCACCTTCCAGGCATCCTCGTGCTTTGTGTCAAAGAGCCGGGATAGAGTCTGGTGCTGGGCCGGGTCGAACTCCCACAAGTTGAAAGCCCGTCGTTGACACGGGAGAATCCGGCGGAAGAGCATGACCTGTACTACGGTGACAAGTTTAACCTTCCTGCCGATCAGGCCCTTGATGCAGGTTTGAAGTCCGGTCACTTCTGCCGAATTACCCCACAACAGGCCCGTCTCTTTCCAAGATGTGAGCCGTGTGGGGATGTCAGATCAGAATTTCGGGCCGCTGCCCATTCAGGGTCATGCAGCTCGGTGATATAGAACCACCCCGATTGCCACCCTTTGATGGTCTCTACGAAGGCGCCCTCGAGCCATGTAACGTTGGCTATCTTGCCCACCATGGCGCCTCCGCACTCCGCTTGGCGGCCGCCCATGACCTTCGGCTTGACACTGAAGATTTTCAGCCATAGGCCGAAGTGGGGTTGGATGCGGAGGAAGGCCTCGCACACGACGATAAACGCCGAGATGTTGAGGATGAAGTTCGGGGCCAGATCGTGGAAGTCCAGGCCATAGTAGAACATGAGCCCCCGGACGAATGGGTGATGAGGAAAGCCCAGTCCGTGGAGGAAATGGGGGAGAAATACAACCCTCTCATTGGGCCTCGGGTGGGGATGAGTTGCCCCTCATCTGGAAGCCGGTGCGCGATGTCGTCAGACAAGTATCCCGCCTTCCTCAACTTTTTGATTTGCCCCTCCGTGATGGAGGAGGCCATCCATCTACCTCCCGCTCCGGACATGATTGGAGAAGGTTGATATGGGAAGTGCGGACTTGGGCATTGGAGCTCGAGTGCGCAGGGACGGATAAGCAAAGGAGGAAGAAGGCGTAAATGGAAAGGGTAGATCCTTATCCCCTTATATGGCGGCCGAAACTACGAGCCCCCACCGGCCTAATAAAACTTGCTTATCTCCCAAGCGCCGCGGTTAATGGCGCGGTTGGGTTACCCACGCCCATATTGATGAGAATCCCGGAATAAGGGGACACGATTTCTGCTTTGACAAGACGTGCCAAGGAAACTGCCTCGCTAAACGCGCTGAGGTGGAACAGTAAAATGATTCGAATAAAGGCCTGGTCGCGGTGTGATGTCACGCTGCGGAATACGTCAGCAGATTGGATTTGTGCAAATATTATTCTCTCTACGGTGGTATGTGGAACTTATTTTGCAGAGCCGGACACTATCCTTGTGTTCAACATCTTCTATGAAGTATTCGGAGGAGAAACCCGCCTTGCAATGCCGAAGACAATTTGCGTGCCGGACTCGTCGTCATTGAAGCCTGGTTCAGGGGCTACTGAGGGAGTCCTGGATTAGGGGGTGTCCGGATGGCCGGACTATGACCTTTGGCCGGACTCCCGGACTATGAAGATACAAGATTGAAGACTTCGTCCCGTGTCCGGATGGGACTTTCTTTGGCGTGGAAGGCAAGCTTGGCGATACGATATAAAGATCTCCTCCCATTGTAACCGACTCTGTGTAACCCTAGCCCTCTCCGGTGTCTATATAAACCGGAGAGTTTTAGTCCGTAGGACGAACAACAATCATACCAAAGGTAGCTTCTAGGGTTTAGCCTCTCTGATCTCGTGGTAGATCAACTCTTGTACTACCCATACCATCAATATTAATCAAGCAGGAGTAGGGTTTTACCTCCACCGAGAGGGGCCCGAACCTGGGTAAAAACATCGTGTCCCTTGTCTCCTATTACCATCCGCCTAGACGCACAGTTCGGGCCCCCTACACGAGATCCGCGGTTTTGACACTGACACATTTGATGATATATATTTATATATATGCGGTTCTACGAGAAAACCTATTTATATATATGCATAACGTGTATAATATGTAGTATCGTAAAATACCACCAAACAAAAAAGAATTAAATAGAAAACACAAAATTAATGAAAAATAAAAAATAAAATCAAACCCCCCCAAACATTTAGTACCGGTTGGTGTAACAACCGGTACTAATGGTCTACCAGCACCCGGGCCTGGCTCGTGCCACATGGTGACACTTTAGCATCGATTTGTGCCGAACCGGTAGTAAGGGGGGGGGGGCTTTAGTCTCCACTCTTTAGTGCCGGTTGTAGAACCGGCACTAAAGACCC
>NW_025230498.1:10790-14157 GCF_018294505.1 Triticum aestivum
TACGAACCGGTGCTAAAGCCCGGTTCTGCACTAGTGTTAATACCAATACCACTAATTCATTATTTTGATCCGGAGAAGTAGAGACATCATGGATCAAATACCAATGCCACTAATTCATTCTTTCTTTATATAATTTTGTTTTTGCGAAAAATTTCACTATTATATGTTTATTCTTGCATATTATAACAAAGCGCATTTTTCTTCTAAGCAAATCGGTCGTTTCCAGAGAGGCAGGCCCGCTCGATGCACTCCATGGCTAGCACATATTTTTCTTCTAAGCATCTCTTTAATCTCGTTCATCCAATCTACACAACCGTGCTTCGATTCGCCATAAGCTGTACACGAAAAATATGCACCTCGATGTTCTGATTCCATTCAGGTTATCGGATAAAGTTTCGTTCCCTCTATTTGAAACTTTCGTCGTCGTTCGCCGTCGGCTCCGCGCACAGGAACGACGTTGTCGCCACGCACTTGGACGCCGGCATCACTCTCCTCGACGTCTGCAATGCCATCACCGTCCGTGTCGACCACCTCCGCTGCCACCCATCCCCGTCCCCATCTGACCTCGTCTCATCGTCACCCTCGACCTTGTCCTCACACCGCCGGGCGCAGCCCGCCCTCTCTGACCGCGGTGCTCTGGGGGGGCGCTCCCTCCCCTGACCCTCCGTCCTCGCTCCATCGGGCGCGGGCCGCCATCGCCGACTGCGACGGCCGTGCCGCCCCGGGGACCTTTCCCTCCGCTGGCCCCCGTCCCCGCTCTGCTTGGCACATGCCACGCTTGCCGACCGTGATGGCCGTGCCAGGGCCACTCCCTCCCCTGCACTGTCAGCGCTCCCTTCCATCCCGTTCGTCGAACCGCCCCGTGGCTGCCGCTCACCCCTTTTCCTTGTCGTCCGCCGACTTTGCCATGGGAAACATCATCTCTTTCTGGGGAGAGGGGTGGTCGATGTGCCTGACGGAGGCCGCCACCGGTGCACACAATTTCAAGGTGACAAACTACTCGTAGCACAACGGCACAGGCGCCCTCAACCATGTAAGCTCGAAGACGTTCAGTGTCGGTGGCTATAACTGGTGCATCGATTTCTACCCTGACACGTACGTTGGCCACGCGTTCGCCCAACTGTCTCTCAAAGAAAGGGTGGAGCAACCGGGCGTCAAGGTGAAGTTCACGCTTAGTTTTCTGGGGAACGATGGCAAGGCGTACAAAGGCACGGAGCCTGTGGCGGCAACACGAGCTATTCTGTTCAAGGATGGTGCTGGGACTTTTCGTGGTTGGGAAGATCCGCTGACTATTGAGAAGTGCATGCTGCAGGACGACGACTGCTTCACCATCAGGTGTGATCTGACCGTCCTGAAAAATAGGGTTGCATAAATGATGTACCAAGCAGCAGACCGAGTCGATTGGAGTGATGGTCTAGTTAGATGCTTTCGAATTTGCTTGTAGGAGATGGCTTTATGAACTTCGATAATCTTATGCATTCAATCTGTCTATGTTTCTTCGGATCACTACTTTTGTATCCCTATAGTTTATGGCATCTCGATCGTCAAACCGTCCGCCTCCGATTCGAACCACACGGTCCAGGCGTATTATGTCATCCAATACAGTCCCCCATCCGTCCGCTGATTAGTCTGAAAGTCAGTTTACTCGCAAATTTGAAGCAAGCGGGGGTGGGGGGGGGGGGCTCGAGATCACAATCGTCGCATTCATGCCGTGACCTCTCTTTGGAGCCAACAATGAAGTGTTGCACCGGCCGAGAGCGCCGCCTGTGCCGTGCCCCATCGTACGCGCCTTCTCACAGTGAATCGTCTTTTAGCTACACCGGAGATTGATTCCAAAATAAATTAGTAGAGCATGAGTCAATTTTGTAGCTCAGGTTGAAAATGAGCCGAGTTTGCGCCAATGTTAGCTCTCGCATGATTTTGGTTGACATAGCATACATTATACAACCTATGCTTTGCAATATATTGATGTTTTTCTAGTTGATTGTTTGTGTCTTTTCTCTCTCCGCCGTACTCCATGTTCCTTGATATTTATCACATGGACTGTGCTAACCACCAGTCGACTGATGGTTAGCAACAGATCCGCACGACCTTCGATCGATCGTTCCGTTTGTCCCGCTGCGTCGTTCCTCCCGCTTCTATTGATTTTTTTCCCTTCTCTCAAAAACCGTAGTAAATTGCTAGTGATTTTTTCTGGTTTTTCGCTGCATAATATGAAAAGAAAATAAAAGTGCTTGAAAGAGGATTCGAACCCAAGTCTATGTGATACCTATCGAGCCTAATAACCAACTAAGCCACCTTTTGTTGTTGTCTATTTTAGAATGACAATGTTATTTGAACCTTTCTTATTTCTGCCATATCAAAAGAAAAAATAAAGTTTGGCTTGGTAACTTTGGCAATGACCAGCGTGATAACTATGGTCTGAGTAACATGATAACTATACCATGATAAGGCTGGTAACTACAGTACGAGAAGGTTAAAAACATGGGAAAGTATGGTAATTTAACATAGAAATTACCTGTGAAATGTTTCAAAAACTTTTTTCCCTTGAATGAAAGACACCATGGTGTTTAAACGTAAAATATTAGTTATCAAGTCTGCGATGATACATCATCATGTTATTTACACAGAAATTATCTGGTGTATGTTTTTCAACAAAAAAGTTTCAGGTCAAAAGTTACAGTGGCGTTTGTATGGGAGTTATCAATTTTGTATGTTTCTATTACCATGTTATTTACACAGAAATTAGCAGGGCATCACCCCCCCCTGCCACAGTCGCCATATTACCAGGATCGGGTACATAAGTTATCAAGTCTGCGAAATGTGAGTTATCATGTTATTTGCATAAGAGTTATCGTGGTATGGTTCAACAACTCCTCCCACCCCTACCCCCACCGACAAAGTTACCAGAACTGGGTACATAATTTATCATGTCTATGATGTGTGATTTATCATGTTATTTGCATGGAAGTTACCGTGGTATGTTTCAACGACTCCCCTCACCCCTACCCCCACCGTCAAAGTTACCAGGACTGGGTACATAATTTATCATGTCTACGATGTATGAGTTATCATGTTATTTGCATAAAAGTTATCAGGATAGTGATGCGTAAACTATCATCATATTTACACAGAAGTTATCGAGAGTATATTTCATCACAACCCCTCCCTCCGGCGGAGGGAAAAGTTATCATGTTTGCGGTGTGTAAATTATTGGGGGTATATTTCAGCACCCCTTCTCGCCAAAGTTACCAGGACCGGGGTGCGTAAGTTATCGGGTCTCTGATGTCTGAGTTACCATGTTGTTCACATCAGAGTAATTGGGGATATTTCATCAACACCACTTCCCTCAAAGTTATCAGGAAAT
>NW_025230499.1:0-541 GCF_018294505.1 Triticum aestivum
TTAATGACCTCGGGCGCGTTTACGTGTCGGTCATCAACACTCGCGGATTTTGTCGATCTGACCTGTTTTGTGGACTATTACTCACCATTTTGGGGTCCCGGAGCGATTTCCATGGTTGTTGAACCCCAAGGTGTGCTTACGTGTTGGTCATCAACAATCGCAGTTTTGGTCGATTCTGGCCCACTTCTTGGACTATTACTCACCGTTTTGGGGTCATAGATCGATTTCCATAGTTGTTGAACCCCAAGTTGCGCTTATGTGTCGGTCATCAACACTCACAGTTTTGGCGGATTCTGGACCGTTTCATGGACTATTACTCACTGTTTTGGGGTCCCGAAGCGATTTCCGTAGTTTATGAACCCCAACGTGCGCTTATGTGTCGGTCATCAGCACTCATAATTTTGGCCGACTCTGGCCCGTTTCTTGGACTATTACTCATCGTTTTTGGGTCCCGAAGCGATTTCCATAGTTGTTTAACCCCAAGGTGCGCTTATGTGTCGGTCATCAAGACTCATAGTTTTGGCCGATTCTGGTCCGTTTC
>NW_025230499.1:2904-3459 GCF_018294505.1 Triticum aestivum
ATGTGTCGGTCATCAACACTCATAGTTTTGGCCGACTCTGGCCCGTTTCTTGGACTATTACTCATCGTTTTTGGGTCCCGAAGCGATTTCCATAGTTGTTTAATCCCAAGGTGCGCTTATGTGTCGGTCATCAGCACTCATAGTTTTGGCCGATTCTAGTCCGTTTCATGGACTATTACTCACTATTTTGGGGTCCCGGAGTTGTTGCCATAGTTGCTGAACCCCAAGGTGTGCTTATGTGTCTGTCGGTCATTAACACTCACATTTTTGGCCGATTCTGGCCTGTTTCTTGGACTATTACTCACCGTTTTGGGGCCCGAAGCGATTTCCATAGTTGTTGAACCCCAAGTTGGCTTATGTGTCGGTCACGAAGACTCATAGTTTTGGCCAATTCTGGCCCGTTTCATGGACTATTACTCACTGTTTTGGGGTCCCAAAGCGATTTCCATGGTTAACGAACTCCGGGCGCGTTGACGTGTCAGTCATCAACACTCGCGGGGTTTTTCGATCTGACCTGTTTCGTGGACTATTACTCACCGTTTTGGGGTTCCGAAG
>NW_025230499.1:8811-9469 GCF_018294505.1 Triticum aestivum
GGTCATAGATCAATTTCCATAGTTATTGAACCCCAAGTTGCGCTTATGTGTCGGTCATCAACACGCAGAGTTTTGGCCGATTCTGGGCCGTTTCATGGACTATTACTCACTGTTTGGGGGTTCCGAAGCAATTTCCGTAGTTTATGAAGCCCAACATGCGCTTATGTGTCGGTCATCAACACTCATAGTTTTGGCCGACTCTGGCCCGTTTCTTGGACTATTACTCACCGTTTTTGGGTCCCGAAGCGATTTCCCTAGTTGTTTAACCCCAAGGTGCGCTTATGTGTCGGTCATCGACACTCATAGTTTTGGCCGATTCTGGTCCGTTTTGTGGACTATTATTCACTATTTTGGGGTCCCGGAGTTATTTCCATAGTTGTTGAACCCCAAGGTGTGCTTATGTGTCGGTCATTAACACTCACAGTTTTGGCCGATTCTGGCCCGTTTCTTGGACTATTACTCACCGTTTTGGGGCCCGAAGCGATTTCCATAGTTGTTGAACCCCAAGTTGCGCTTATGGGTCGGTCATGAACACTCATAGTTTTGGCCAAATGTGGCCCGTTTCATGGACTAGTACTCACTGTTTTGGTGTCTCGGAGTGATTTCCAGTATAACAAACCCTGGGGTGTGTTTTGGCCGATTCTAGCCCGTTTCTTGG
>NW_025230499.1:11806-12922 GCF_018294505.1 Triticum aestivum
CGTTTCGTGGACTATTACTCACTGTTTTGGGGTCCCGGAGTGATTTCCACGATTAACGAACCTTGGGGTGCATTTACGTTTTAGTCATCAACACTAGCGGTTTTGGCCAATTCTGACCCATTTCGTGGACTATTACTCACTGTTTTTGGGCCCCAAACGAATTTCCATAGTTGTTGAACCCCAAGGCGCGCTTATCTGTCGGTCATCAACACTCACAGATTTGGCCGATTCTGGACCATTTCATGGACTATTACTCCCTATTTTGGGGTCCCGGAGAGGTTTCCAGGATTAACGAACCCTGGGGTGCGTTTATGTTTCGGCCATCAACACTCGCGGTTTTGGCCGATTCTGACCTGTTTCGTGGACTATTACTCACCGGTTTTGGGCCCCAAAGCAATTTCCATAGTTGTTGAACCCATATATGCGCTTACGTATCGGTCATCAACACTCACAGTTTTGGCCGATTCTGGCCCGTTTCATGGACTATTACTCACTGTTTTGCGGTCCCGGAGTGATTTCCACGATTAACGAACCCTGAGGTGCATTTATGTTTCGGTCATCACCACTCACGGTTTTGGCAGATTCTGACCCGTTCCGTGGACTATTACTCACTGTTTTAGGGCCCCAAAGTGATTTGCATAGTTGTTGAGCCCCAAGGTGCGCTTACGTGTCGGTCATCAACACTCATAGATTTGGCCGATTCTGGCCCGTTTCGTGGACTATTACTGACCGTTTTTTGGCCCTAAAGCTATTTCCGTAGTTGTTGAACCCCAAGGTGCGCTTGCGTGTCGGTTATCAACACTCACAGATTTGGCCGATTCTGGCCCGTTTCGTGGACTATTACTCACTGTTTTGGGGTCCCGGAGTGACTTCCACGATTAACGAACCCTGGTGTGCGTTTATGTTTTGGTCATCAACACTAGCGGTTTTGGCCGATTCAAACCGTTTCGTGGACTATTACTCACCATTTTTGGGCCCCAAACGAATTTCCATAGTTGTTGAACCCCAGGGCGCGCTTACGTGTCGGTCATCAACACTCATAGATTTGGCCAATTCTGGCCCATTTCGTGGACTATTACTCACTGTTTTGGGGTCCCGGAGAGGTTTCCAGGATTA
>NW_025230499.1:13469-14153 GCF_018294505.1 Triticum aestivum
CGGTCATCAACACTCATAGTTTTGGCCGATTCTGGTCCGTTTCGTGGACTATTACTCACTATTTTGGGGTCCCGGAGTTATTTCCATAGTTGTTGAACCCCAAGGTGTGCTTATGTGTCGGTCATTAACACTCACATTTTTGGCCGATTCTGGCCTGTTTCTTGGACTATTACTCACCATTTTGGGGCCCGAAGCGATTTCCATAGTTGTTGAACCCCAAGTTGGCTTATGTGTCGGTCACGAACACTCATAGTTTTGGCCAATTCTGGCCCGTTTCTTCGACTATTACTCACTGTTTTGGGGTCCCGAAGCGATTATGTGTCGGTCATCAACACTATCGGTTTTTGTCGATCTGACCCGTTTCGTGGACTATTACTCACCGTTTTGGGGTCCCGAAGCGATTTCCATGGTTGTTGAACCCCAAGGGGCGCTTACGTGTCTGTCATAAACAATCGCAGTTTTGGCCGATTCTAGCCCATTTCTTGGACTATTACTCACCGTTTTGGGGTCTCAGAGCGATTTCCATTGTTGTTGAACCACAAGTCGCGCTTATGTGTCGGTCATCAACACTCATAGTTT
This sequence comes from Triticum aestivum, assembly GCF_018294505.1. NCBI lineage: Eukaryota > Viridiplantae > Streptophyta > Magnoliopsida > Poales > Poaceae > Triticum > Triticum aestivum. The sequence goes on from NW_025230499.1 coordinate 14,049, forward strand.
TAGCCGGTTCTGGCCCGTTTCTTGGATTATTACTCATCGTTTTGGGGTCCCAAAGCGATTTCCATAGTTGTTGAACCCCAAGGTGCGCTTATGTGTCGGTCGTCA
>NW_025230500.1:0-14144 GCF_018294505.1 Triticum aestivum
GACGCGCGGAGTGTTTGGGAACGTAGTAATTTCAAAAAAATTCCTACGCACATGCAAGATCATGGTGACGCATAGTAACCAGAGGGGAGAGTGTTGTCTACATACCCTTGTAGACCATAAGCGGAAGCGTTAGCACAACGCGGTTGACGTAGTCATACGTCTTCACGGCATGACCTATCAAGCACCGAAACTACGGCACCTCCCAGTTCTAGCACACGTTCAGCTCGATGACGTCTCTCTAACTCCGATCCAGCCGAGTGTCGAGGGAGAGTTCCGTCAGCACGACGGCGTGGTGACGATCTTGATGTTCCACCGTCGCAGGGCTTCACCTAAGCACCGCTACGATATTATCGAGGTGGACTATGGTGGAGGGGGGCACCGCACACGGCTAAGAGATCCAAGGGATCAATTGTTGTGTCTTTGGTGCTAGCCCTGCCCCTCTATTTATATGTTGAGCCCCGGGGACGAAACTTGGAGCAAAAGCCTCCTCAAAGTAGGTTTTGCCCGAAAGGCAAGAGTCCCTCTCGGACTCCAGGACCAAACGCCACAATCCTTGGTGTCTGGCCCAGACGCCATGGGCCTCGGCATCTGGCCCAGCGCCAGACGCCAGGGTCTCCGGCGTTTGGCCCCCTGGCCTCCGCAAAACTCCTTTTGCACCGACCTAAAGCCTCATGGGCTTGACCCCTTGGCCTAACCATATCATCCAAAACATGAATCTTTACGTCTCGACCATTTCGAGACTCCTCGTCATATCGCCGATCTCATCCGGGACTCCGAACTCCTTCGGTACATCAAAACATATAAACTCATAATATAACTGTCATCGAAACCTTAAGCGTGCGGACCCTATGGGTTTGAGAACAATGTAGACATGACCGAAAGACGTTTCCGGTCAATAACCAATAGCGGAACCTGGATTCTCATATTGGCTCCCACATATTCTACGAAGATCTTTATCGGTCAGACCGCATAAACACATACGTTGTTCCCTTTGTCATCGGTATGTTACTTGCCCGAAATTCGATCGTCGGTATCTCAATACCTAGTTCAATCTCGTTACAGGCAAGTCTCTTTACTCATTCCGTAATACATCATCCCGCAACTAACTCATTAGTTACAATGCTTGCAAGGCTTATAGTGATGTGCATTACTGAGTGGGCCCAGAGATACCTCTCCGACGATCGGAGTGACAAATCCTAATCTCGAAATACGCCAACCCAACAAGTACCTTCGGAGACACCCATACTATTGACAATCTGTTTGTCTATGTATTCACACATGTATTATGTTTCCGGTTAATACAATTCTAGCATGAATAATAAACATTTATCATGATATAAGGAAATAAATAATAACTTTAAAATTGCCTCTAGGGCATATTTCCTTCAATCTCCCACTTGCACTAGAGTCAATAATCTAGTTCACATCATCATGTGATTCAACACCAATATTCACATCTGTATGTGATTAACACCCATAGTTCACATCGTCATGTGACCAACACCGGAAGGGTTTACTAGAGTCAATATTCTAGTTCACATCGCTATGTGATTAACACCCAAAGAGTACTAAGGTATGATCATGTTTTTCTCGTGAGAGAAGTTTAGTCAACGGGTCTGTCACATTCAGAGCCGTATGTATTTTGCAAATATTCTATGTCTACAATGCTCTGCACGGAACTACTCTAGCTAATTGCTCCCACTTTCAATATGTATCCAGATTGAGACTTAGAGTCATCTGGATTGGCGTAAAAGCTTGCATCGATGCATGTAACTCTTTACGACGAACTCTTTTATCACCTCCATAATCGAGAAACATCTCCTTAGTGCTCACTAAGGATATTATTGACCGCTGTCCAGTGATCTACTCTTAGATCAAAATTGTATTGCTTTGCCAAACTCAGAGCAAGGTATACAATAGGTCTGGTACACAGCATAGCATGCTTTATAGAACCTATGACTGAGGCATAGGGAATGCTATTTCATTCTCTTTCTATTTTCTGCCATGGTCGGGTTTTGAGTCTTACTCAACTTCACACCTTTGCAACACAGGCAAGAACTCTTTCTTTGACTATTCCATTTTGAACTACTTCAAAATCTTATCAAAGTATGTACTTATTGAAAAAAAAACTTATCAAGTGTCTTGATCTATCTATATAGATCTTGATGCTCAATGTGTAAGTAGCTTCACCGAGGTCTTTCTTTGAAAAACTCCTTTCAAACACTCCTATATGCGTTCTAGAAAATTCTACATCATTTCCAATTAATAATATGTCATTCACATAGGTTGTAGTGCTCCCACTCACTTTCTTGTAAATACAGGCCTTTCCAAAAGTCTGTATAAAACCGCATGCTTTGATCAACTCATCAAAGCATATATTCCAACTCCGAGATGCTTGCACCAGTCCATTGACGGATCGCTGGAGCTTGCACATTTTGTTAGCACCTTTAGGATTAACAAAACCTTCTGGTTGCATCATATACAACTCTTCTTTAAAAAATCCATTAAGGAATGCAGTTTGACATCCATTTGCTAGATTTCATAAAATGTGGCAATTGCTAACATGATTCGGACAGACTTAAGCATCGCTACGAGTGAGAAAATCTCATCATATTCAACACCTTGAACTTGTCGAAAACCTTTCGCAACAAGTCGAGCTTTGTAGATAGTAACACTACTATCAGTGTCTGTCTTCCTCTTGAAGATCCATTTATTTAACATGGCTTGCTGATCATCGAGCAAGTCAACCAAAGTCCATACTTCGTTCTCATACATGGATCCCATCTCAGATTTCATGGCCTCAAGCCATTCCGCGGAATCTGGGCTCATCATCGCTTCCTCATAGTTCGTAGGTTCATCATGGTCTAGTAACATGACTTCCAAAACTGGATTACCGTACCACTCTGGTGTGGATCTTACTCTGGAAGACCTATGAGGTTATGTAGTAACTTGATCTGAAGTTTCATGATCATCATCATTAGCTTCCTCACTAATTGGTGTAGGTATCACTGGAACTGATTTCAGTGATAAACTATTTTCCAATTCAGGAGAAGGTACTATTACCTTATCAAGTTCTACTTTTCTCCCACTCACTTCTTTCGAGAGAAACTCCTTCTCTAGAAAGGATCCATCTTAGCAACGAATATCTTGCCTTCGGATCTGTGACAGAAGGTGTACCCAACAGTTTCCTTTGGGTATTCTATGAAGACGCACTTCTCCGATTTAGGTACGAGCTTATCGGTTTGAAACTTTTTCACATAAGCATCGCAGCCCCAAACTTTAAGAAACGACAACTTTGGTTTCTTGCCAAACCACAGTTCATAAGGCGTCGTCTCAAACGGATTTTGATGGTGCCCTATTTAAAGTGAATGCAACTGTCTCTAATGCATAACCCCAAAACGATAGTGGTAAATCGGTAAGATACATCATATATCACACCATATCCAATAAAGTGCGGTTATGACGTTCGGACACACCATTACGTTGTGGTGTTCCATGTGGCGTGAGCTGTGAAACTATTCCACATTGTTTTATATGAAGGCCAAACTCGTAACTCAAATATTCTTCTCCACGATCAGATCGCAGAAACTTTATTTTCTTGTTACGATGATTTTCCACTTCACTTTGAAATTCTTTGAACTTTTCAACTGTTTCAGACTTATGTTTCATCAAGTAGATATACCCATATCTACTCAAATCATCTGTGAAGGTCAGAAAATAATGATACTCGCCATGAGCCTTAATACTCATTGGCCTGCATACATCAGTATGTATTATTTCCAACAAGTCAATAGCTCGTTCCTTTGTTCCGGAGAATGGAGTTTTAGTCATCTTGCCCAAAAGGCACGGTTCGCAAGCATCAAATGATTTATAATCAAGTGATTCCAAAATTCCATCAGCATGGAGTTTCTTCATGCTCTTTACACCAATATGACCCAAACGGCAGTGCCACAAATAAGTTGCACTATCATTATTAACTTTGCACCTTTTGGCATCAATATTATGAAAATGTGTATTACTACGATCGAGATCCAACAAACTATTTTCGTTGGGTGTATGACTATAAAAGGTTTTATTCATGTAAACAGAACAACAATTATTCTCTAACTTAAATGAATAACCGTATTGCAATAAACATGATCAAATCATATTCATGCTCAACGCAAACGCCAAATAACATTTATTTAGGTTTAACACTAATACCGAAAGTATAGGGAGTGTGCGATGATGATCATATCAATCTTGGAACCACTTCCAATACACATCGTCACTTCACCCTCAGCTAGTCTCTGTTTATTCTGTAACTCCTGTTTTGAGTCACTAATTTTTTAGCAACCGAACAAGTATCAAATACTCAGGGGCTACTCTAAACACTATTAAGGTACACATCAATAACCTGTATATCAAATATACCCTTGTTCACTCTGCCATCCTTCTTATCCACCAAATATTCAGGGTATTTCCGTTTCTAGTGACCATTTTTTTTGCAGTAGAAGCACTCAGTTTCGGGATTTGGTCCAGCTTTGGCCTCCTTCACGGGAGTGACAACTTGCTTGCCATTCTGCTTGAAATTCCCTTTCTTTCCCTTTGCCCTTTTCTTGAAACTAGTGATCTTATCAATCATCAACACTTGATGCTCTTTTCTTGATTTCTACCTTCGTCGATTTCAATATCACGAAGAGCTCGGGAATCGTTTACGTCATCCCTTGCATACTATAGTTCATCACGAAGTTCTAGTAACTTGGTGATGGTGACTAGAGAACTCTGCCAATCACTATCTTATCTGGAAGATTAACTCCCACTTGATTCAAGCGATTGTTAGTACTCAGACAATCTAAGCACTTGCTCACTAATTGAGCAATTCTCCTCCATCTTTTAGCTATAGAACTTGTTGAAGATTTCATATTCTCTCAACTCGGGTATTTGCTTGAAATATTAACTTCAACTCCTGCAACATCTCATATGATCCATGACATTCAAAACGTCTTTAAACGTCTTTGAAGTAATGAGAGGGGAGAGTGTTGTCTACATACCCTTGTAGACCGTAAGCGGAAGCGTTAGCACAACGCGGTTGATCTAGTCGTACGTCTTCACGGCACGACCGATCAAGCACCGAAACTATGGCACCTCCGAGTTCTAGCACACGTTCAGCTCGATGACGTCTCTCTAACTCCGATCCAGCCGAGTGTCGAGGGAGAGTTCCGTCAGCACAACGGCGTGGTGACGATCTTGATGTTCTACCGTCGCAGGGCTTCGCCTAAGCACCGCTACGATATTATCGAAGTGGACTATGGTGGAAGGGGGCACCGCACACGGCTAAGAGATCCAAGGGATCAATTGTTGTGTCTTTGGTGCTAGCCCTGCCCCTCTATTTATATGTTGAGCCCCGGGGTCGAAACTTGTAGCAAAATCCTCCTCAAAGTCGATTTTGCCCGAAAGGCAAGAGTCCCACTCGGACTCCAGGACCAAACGCCCCAATCCTTGGTGTCTGGCCCACACGCCATGGGCCTCGGCATCTGGCCTAGGGCCAGACGCCAGGGTCTCCGGCGTTTGGCCCCCTGGCCTCCGCAGAACTCCTTTTGCACCGACCTAAAGCCTCATGGGCTTGACCCCTTAGCCTAACCATATCATCCAATATATGAATCTTTACGTCTCGACCATTTCGAGACTCCTCGTCATGTCCCCGATCTCATCCGGGACTCCAAACTCCTTCGGTACATCAAAACATATAAACTCATAATATAATTGTCATCGAAACCTTAAGCGTGCGGACCCTACGGGTTCGAGAACAATGTAGACATGACCGAAACACGTTTCCGGTCAATAACCAATAGCGGAACATGGATGCTCATATTGGCTCCCACATATTCTACGAAGATCTTTATCGGCCAAACCGCATAACAACATACGTTGTTCCCTTTGTCATCGGTATGTTACTTGCCCGAGATTCGATCGTCGGTATCTCAATACCTAGTTCAATCTCGTTACAGGCAAGTCTCTTTACTCGTTCCGTAATACATCATCCCGCAACTAACTCATTAGTTACAATGCTTGCAAGGCTTATAGTGATGTGCATTACTGAGTGGGCCCAGAGATACCTCTCCGACGATCGGAGTGACAAATCCTAATCTCGAAATACGCCAAACCAACAAGTACCTTCGGAGACACCTGTAGAGCACCTTTATAATCACCCGGTTACATTGTGATGTTTGGTAGCACACAAAGTGTTCCTCCGATAAATGGGAGTTGCATAATCTCATAGTCATAGGAACATGTATAAGTCATGAAGAAAGCAATAGCAGAATACTAAACGATCATGTGCTAAGCTAACAGAATGGGTCATGTAAATCACATCATTCTTCTAATGATGTGATCCCATTAATCAAATGACAACTCATGTCTATGGCTAGGAAACATAAGCATCTTTGATCAACGAGCTAGTCAAGTAGAGGCATACTAGTGACAATCTGTTTGTCTATGTATTCACACATGTATTATGTTTCCGGTTAATACAATTCTAGCATGAATAATAAACATTTATCATGATATAAGGAAATAAATAATAACTTTATTATTGCCTCTAGGGCATATTTCCTTCACAGAGCCCATCGTATGTTTGCTCACATGCGATCCCACATGTCAGTGAAAACGCAAGATGACACACTGAACCTGCACATCTTTCACATCGACGTGCTGGTGATGAAAAAAATATCCAATAAAGATATTTGGTGGCCTCTTTTGGAGTTACTCAAGAGTAGTAAGATTCCATTTATAGTTTAACCCAAGATGCACATCATGTGGCTTCAACTACCACTCTATTTTCTTGCATGACACGACCTGGATGCTGGATGTCCCACGTATCGGCAAAAGAAGGAAGAACCCAACCAAATCTTCGGTTGTTCTCTCGGATTAGACTAGTTGTGCTAACTTAAAAAAATTTATTGTGTACTCCCTCCGTTCCAAAATACTTGACTTCCATTTTTCCAAAAATGGATGTACCTATATACTAAAACATGTCTAGATACATCTATATTTTGACAAATAGAAGGCATATATTGTGGAATGGAGGGAGTAGAATGGATGCAAGTTTTCGTATTCGGAAGAAGAGTACATCGGTATGTTGATAGAGCACAGTTGAGTAGATGTTCTAGCACTTCTAGCTAGCATAGAGGCTAGAGATGAGACCAGTGCACTTGTTGATACTCCTACTAGAATAGAGGCTAGACATGAGACTAGATGCGAGGAAGCAATGTCTACTTCTTTACACTCGAAGAAGAAAGAAGCACGCAAGATCGAGCCACCGCAGATCAACAATGTATGCATCTAGAAGGCACTAATCCAACTTACAGGAGCAGTAATGGAAGTTGGATATCTTCTAGAGTAGTAAAATGTATTCTTGTGGTTCTTGTTTTCTTTGGTCTTGTTTTCTAGTCAAAATTAACGTTGGAGTTCATGCAAAACGGAGGTCCGTTTGGGGTCGTGCGTTGGAGTTGGCCTTACAAGTGGGACCGCAGTTGAGGAAACGGACTATCAGCAAACCCCCACCTCACCCGCCGCGCGATGGCTGAAGTTAGAGAAACGACGAGGTTGAAGAGATTGCTCTACCACGGACTCCAAGAAATAATATGGTGTCAGAGGGAAGTCGTGCTAGTGGCGTGTGCCGTACTCCTGGACGTGAATGCTTGTTCTGGACCATGCCGCCCTACTACTCCTACTACTTACTATATAGTACTAGTATCGAGGATTCGACGTGCTGGTTACGTACAGCGAACACATTAACATATGGCTACAGTAAAAACACCCGCCCGACGCGCAAAGCGTGTGAAGCTAGTACAAATAGTGTACTACTATTGTTGATTGGCCTCATCCGATAACCTGTTGCAATGCACGTACAATTATGTATTCAGAGAAGTGACTCGAAAGCCATTCATAAATTTAGTAAGTTTATCACAGGCATATCATTTTATTACATACAACAGGTCATCAACCCAAATCGACAACAAGGATACATTATAAATACTAAAGTTTTCATCACACAACAAATAACAAGCAATGAAATGAACTTCAACTCAACCATTCCTCGACGTTGGAAATGCTTGCTTTGAACCACAAGTGATTCTCTGGGACGGGCCATCCATTGTCGGTCAAGAGACCAACGCAGGACTGGTCATCCAGGCTGAAGCGGCCTACTATATCAGTACCAGGGTAGGGAACCACCCAAATGTCCGAGGTATAGACACAGTTGCTTCTCATAAATGGTAGTAACATTGTGTCAATAGCAGTTGGATCGCCTTTCACCATCACTGGATAGTTTTGTCCAAGGAAGAGCGAGTTCTCTCCAAGACTATCAATTCTGTACTAGGGAGAAGGAGTTGGCGCTAGCACACTCGTATCCATCCCGAATACCATGCAACGGGTGTTGGAATAGGTACGGAGAGTGCGACCATGGGCGACTACACCTGCTTCCTTAGTAGTAACATCATCAATGGGCTATATACACACAAGAAGAGGTGATCCATCGGAATTAGTTGCCAGGCGCCAAAGAGTATATGGGCGCATGCATGTGGATGAAACAGTTATAATTACGGTGGAAGACAAATGTACCGAAAGCATAAGGATTCCTTGCAAAAACATTGCCACGAGTGGTGGCAGCAAACACAAGGCCCTCGTATTGAATTGCATCACAGTACTCATCCATGTATAGAAACTGATTTTTGAGCAATATCCATCCAGTCGAACCACGAAGGACGGCAACAAGCTTGTCAAAGATAGCAACAACTTCATAGTTGTTGTAATTCCAAGAGCGGTTGGGAACTCGACAAATTGCTATCTTCCGTACAATACCAGTGTGCTCAACCTCTGGGTAGTCTGCTGAGATTTTTGGAAGTGGAACCCGGTCACGAGTGTACACATTCACAAGTTCCCACTCGCAGTTGGACCCAATGTAAAAAACCCAATCTCCATTTGCGCCTGCCCAAGCCTTACCCTCAAGCGATGGCATCTTAAAACCATACGTATCATTATCAAGCGGCATCAACTTGCACAAACGCTCCTTCGTCATCCAAGCATCCATCGTCCCTGCGCCAGTCATCAGGGTCACGACAAAGAAGATAGGGGAGATCAAACCGCTCCTTGACTCTTGGGTTACTTGTAATGATCTTATTAGTTGAGTCGAGAATGGTCTTGAACGAACCTGCCATGCTAGCCGAGGTGATGACGTCGCACCGATTAATGAGTTCCTCCACCACGTCATCTTTCAGATCGGGGCAAGAATAACGGGGTCATTTCTAGCCTGTTCCCTCCAAGGAGAAGACAATCGAACAATGGCAGAAGAAAGGGTGAAGTGCTGAAGGAAAATGGAGGAGGGAGAGGAAGAGCGTGCGACAGCCATTCCAAATCGAGAGGGAAAGGCGAAGAGTCGGTGGACGGTTGCTAGTTTGCCATGGTTCACGAAGAGGCACCCTGGCCTACATGTCCGTTCGGAAATACTAGTAGATAAGGACTCGCCATCATCTCACTGATATGTTGGAACGGGACCACATGTCAATGAAACATGGTGTGTAATTTCTCGTGCAAAATGCGATCTGGCCGCGTTGGCCCGAGGTGCAGCATTAGTTATCGACCTTTATTTTTTTAATGGCGTGCCGTTCAGTTTTGAAGCACGACTAACTGTTACTGTACGCAGAGAAACTATAAACTACTCTACCACTACTCCACCTCTAGTACTAGTAGTATAAAAAAGATATATAGGCTGGAGCTTCAGCGCTTTCTTGCTAAGGGCTGCCCACTTGCTTCTCACGCTACCACCCTCTCTCCAGATCTAAAAAAGACGGCCTCTCTCTCCCTCCTCACCGGTGGTCACAGATCCGCCGGGGAAGAAAAGGACGTGTAGCGCTGACACACTCGTCGTCGGCGAGCGAGGTCACACACTGACGACAAGGCCGTCCTCTCAGACCTAGAGCCCATGTGGGATGGCCTCCGTCCCCAAGCTCGTTGTCGTAGTGTGTGCGAAGGACGACGATCACGAGCGAAGCCACTTCCCGCCGACCCTCACGTATGCTACTTCTTTTCGGACCATACCCTTGTTCTGTTGCCCCATCTGCCACGTCGTTGCATGTGGATCTTTTTCCACTCCACCATCCTCCCAATGTGCTATCCTCTGCTTTGCTGGCCATGCAGACGAAAACCATAATTTGCACTATTAAAGGAAACCCTACTTCATGCAGACTAATCCATGTCTGGGTTGAATAAGGAAAGGAAGGGAGACTGTACTGTCCAAGAGAGTAGGCATCGAACCAGCATCTAGGTTGAAAAGGGGGAAATAAGTAGCTAAGGAACGAGTCTCGTGTCGCTTGGTTGAAGAAGGGTAGAAAGGCATGATAACGCAATAGAGAATGACCAGGTCGATCGGTTTGTTGTCCTCACAATGGAAAAAGGTGGATAATGAGAACAAAAGTGGGACGTAATCCACATATGCTGCCTGGATATTTGTTGCTCTGGGCAACCATACCTACCTCACCACTCTTCGTCCGTGGAGGTACATCGTACTGGTGCGCCCACTATTCGAATGGGCCTCCCATGCTCTTATTGCCACTTTTTTGATGTTAGTATAACGCCAGCAGTCAAGTCAAGCAATGCTACTGCTAAAGTGATGGCACATTTAACTAATGTCGCTCTCAGTCTAATGCCACTGATAAATTTAAGCAATGCCATTTAATATCACTGGATTATTTCAGGGTTAGGTGTTGATTGTGGATGTATTAAAGATTTTTCAGCTAAGGCATTCTAATGTTGTTGCACAGCCAGTATACCCATGATAAACTTGTTACTACCTTCAGATTTTCCACTGTTAATGCTTATAGATTACATACCTCACTTTCATGAGATAAGTTAATTTTTTGTACAGTGTCACCAAAATTCCAAGACGCTGATGTCATTTTATTTTGATTAAACTGCACAAAAAATTATGAAGACAAGAGGAAAGGTCAAGAGTCGGCACCTCCTCCTCCGGCTGTTCTCTTGATTCGTTCGATCAAGTTTTTATGTTTAATCGATTATCAAGATTGGGATAGCAATTTTTAAGGTCCCCCTGAGTTCGAAATGATATTTACCTGGGAGGTACATGGTTTGCAATTTTTTTATACTGTCATTAGTTAATAATGCTAGTTACCTTCAGACTTTTGTATTTGGTTTAATGCTCATGCACAGCTAGTATACCAATGCTGTAACTTCTTACCTTTACATTTTGTATTGTTAATTCTTATAGAAATCTTCCAGTGCTAGAGTTTATTGAAATCAGTTCAGTAAAACCATTGTACTGTACCCTGTAATAAACTAACTACTCTACTATTGCACTAGCCACTGGATTAGTGTATATTTGTAGTATTCGAATGGTTTTGAATTAGCGTATGTACATAAATAAACTGTGGCAAGCTTTCCCAGATATGTGCTCAAGAAAACTACTACCTGTTTTTCTAAATACTAGACGTTTGGGTACTTTAAATTGAATCGTGAAAACTTCTTATATTAAGGAACGGAGGGTGTAGAGTTCACTCAAATTATCCCGGTAAAGCTAGTCACACCTTTGTTAAAATTAATGTTCGTTATGTTATCGGAGGAGGTCTGTATGTTTCTCTCAAATGCCTGTCGACTACATACCTGACATCATGCTGTAATGTTAAATCATTTCCTTTTGTACAGTGTCAATGAATTGTCAAGGCGGTGATGGCATTTTATTTTAGTTGAACTGCACAAAATATGCTTAAAAGAAGAGGAAAGGTCAGGCATGGCTCAATTTTTCAGAAAAAACTACGTACGCGTTCCTGACATCAGCCGGTGTTGCTTTATTTATTCCTTCAAACAGTTGGTTAGACACAGTCTTGCTACCTTTTCCCATTAAGAAATTGGAATGCTTATATTTGTGAGTCTATGCTTCAACTAGTGCCACTTTTATAGTAATCACACTTTCAATATCTATGCAAACAGGGATGCTCGATTTTAGTGGAACTGCACAGAAAGTCCAACTGGTTCAACATTAGGAGCATGTTTTTTTCCAAACCTTTATATCCAATTGGTGGCACTATGAGCTGTTCATTACGAAGGTACATGGTTTGCTACTATCTTGCTACTCTTTTTGTACTGTCATTAGATAGTAATACTAGTGGTTTGCATGTGAATTTATTGGCAGGGTGGACCTACATTGGAGGTGCAGGACAGGATTCAATGATTGGATGCTCAATTTCGGTTGGATCGATTTCACCTCTTCCATCACTGCGAACAAGGACATCCTTGGTTTGATGAAGAATAGGCGCCATATTTCTGCTCTGAACCAGCAAATCAATTCAGTATGAAATTGTCCAGGGAAAAACATAACTGTATCAGATTGTCCAGTGCAGAACATGACAGATGCTAAGCGGAAGAGACATGTTTAAACAAAAAATACATGGTGTGGTATATGTTTACGAGCTGCTTGATATTTGTGCAGACAGAGATGTCTACCCGTTGCTATTTGGCAAACAAACAAAGTATCCGCAATTTTGGTTGAACTGCACAAGAGAATAGTATAATCACTGCATGTAGTGCCATTTGAAAATAGACACAGAAAGATTGGATAGTCACTTTATGGACTGCAGAAAAGTAGTACTGTACTATTTATTGGCCAACACTAGGTGCTTCGTTGCTTTGGTCTGATTATACAATGTGCATCATTTTGCCTAAGTTAAAGTTTGTATTCCGAAAATAGTCTCGCGGTGTGATCGAGAGAAGACCAAATCATATCACAGTGGATGTTCCTCCATCATGTGTGGTTCATTCTCATGGTTCCAGCAGTTGGTGAAACCACTTATGTTTCCAAGAGGAATTGTAGACTTCACAAACAAATTTGTCTTTCAGTCTGTACTGAATGTTGGCCAAGAGAAGCATCCATGTTAGTAGGAAGAACAGATGTTTTTTTCTAGATCTTTGCTTTTGGAGCTACATATTTGTATATGATCTGTGAATTATTGAGATGCATTAACATGTTGATCTTATGTATGGGAATCGTACTAGTTAGTTTTAGTTGCGACACAAGATCCGAAGTGGCTGATCTTTGCTTTTGGAGCTACATATTTGTATATGATCTGTGAAGCATTGAGATGCATTAACAGTTACTTAATTATGTTCGCTCAGTGTTTACAAGTTACTGATCGATCACTAGCTAGACTACTAATGCGCTCCTGGCAGTTTTATTTGCGACGCAAGATCCGAAGTGGCAGGTTTTTTGAATAAAAATGCCAACCTCTGAAGAAACTGACAAGCTACACTATCCTACCTACTCGATCCTACATGGATAAATATCAGATCACGCACGTACTACCTCCTTTCCGGTTTGCAGGGCTCAAGTCAAGAAACGACCTACTCGATCCTACACGAATAAATAGCGGATCACGCACATACTAGTACCTCCTTTCCGGTTTGCAGGGCTTAATTCAAACCTCTCACCAACCAAGGTACTCCCTCCATCCAGGTTTATTAGTCCCATGAGCAAAGCAGCAAGACCAAGGCATGGCAATAATTAATGGCATGCATTAGTTTAAGCCTTTAATTCCAGCGATTTAAATGACTGCATGCGTGCCCTCGGCTGTGACTCGTTGCATGCTGCTGCGCGTACTGGCTACGGGCAATTCTGAGTGCCTGCATGCAGCCGGCCATAATTAAGGCAGCTAACTGATGCGAAAAAGATGTGCTTTAATTGTTGCGAGCTTTTTAAATCCGTGGAAGAGAGGGTGCTTGGATCCAAGGGACTTATTTTAGTCTGACTAAAATAGTCTCTTTAAGAGGCTAAAGTTCCAAGTACCTCTGACGAAAGAGGGGCTAAAACTAGTCTTGAGACTAAAATGTGGATTAGTCCTCTCTCTCCTCATTTAACTCCTCCCCTTTAACACATGCGAGTTCTGGATTGGAGGGTTTGGAGGATAATAAATGCTCATTAAATTTTTTTAGTCAGGGGTACCCCTACTAGTATTTGGATCCAAGCATGGGTGAGGCTAGCAAGTTTTAGTCCCACTACTTTTAGTCATGGAACTAAAACGTATCCAAGCACCCTCTCATTCTTGACAAGGAGGGAGATGATTCGAGCGCACTCGTTTGACCGCCATTCCAGCGTG
>NW_025230501.1:0-14140 GCF_018294505.1 Triticum aestivum
CGTGTGTGTTGTGACAGTTCGTGCATGGATGTAGCTGGATTAGTGGTCGCAGGTGGTGACCGAGCCACACGGGTCATTCGTGCATCTAGTCTAGGTAGTTAGTATATGGATGCATGCATGGGCTGTTAGCGTGTTAGCCGGCCAGTGGTGGTTGGATTACTACGTGTGTGCGTGAGTTAGTGGCCGGTGTGATGGCCGGGTTGGATTGTGTGTGTGCGTCCGGGTATAAAAAGCCCTCCCATGTATTGATCGAAGTGTGCCGGTATTAGCTGAGTGTAGCCATGTAGCCACTGTAAAGAAGTAAAGGATTGGGGCGTTCGTGCGTCCATGGCGGTGTTCGTGCGCCGGCCGGAAAATCTTGTGTCCACTGTTCTTCTTCTTTCACCTCCGTTCGAGTGAGAAGAGAGGTAGCTAGAGGGCTGCGGTTCCAACACAGTGATCAATTCCTTGTAGCTGCAGCACGAACCACCACCTAGACAACATCCGAAGTCCTAATTCTCCAAAAACGACGCCTCCAGAAAGAAAACAGTGCAGAAGCACCGTCATTGCCCGGTCCTAGATCTTAGGTTTTCACCTTAGAGAAGATCCGTGCTCTCAAAACAATGCTTTCAACAAGCTTACTCCCAGACACAATCAATTAAGGCCATACCTTGGGCTTTCATCCTGAAAGCCAAGACTCTGTACTCTGCCTGTGATGCTGTCCCCACTTGCCGATGCCGCTGCCACGAGTCATGAATCACCAAGCAAAGTCCTTATCGCCGCGAGGACTCGATCCGCTATTACAAGACCTAAGACCTCAGCCACCATGACGTTCTCTGTCACTGTCTTCACCACGGAAACTAAAATACCGACGTGTCCCATACTGTCAACAAACAACGAAGCTTCGCGTCGCACCCTCCTGAAGCCACTCGGGTTGAAATAGGGGTGCACACGACCGAATCCCATCTAATACAGAAATCTACAGGCGTCAAGCACCCAATGAGGATCTCCAGCGGAGCATTCCGGAACTCGTCAATGGGCAAATCCATGAGGGCCGGCAACCGGCAGAGCACCATCTTAGAGCAAAAAGAACCAAAGGACCACGCCACCCGCCGGCTCCCAACAGCAGGCCGGAGCTCTCAGCAGACACCACCGCCACCACCCGCACCACGCGGAGATGAGTAGCTGAGCCGCAAAGAACCCCCCGAACGAGATGTCATGCCGCCCTCGCAGCCACGGCTACAGTCGTAGTCATCGGAAAAATCCAGGGCCACCGCCCTGGCGCCCATCTCCGACGTAAGAACCATGCCGTCCAGGGCTGCCATGGAGCTCCAGCCGGAGATCCCGCAACGCGAGAGGGATGGGGCCCCCGCTGCCATCAGTCGCGCGAGGAGGATGAGGACCCGACACCGCTATCAGCCTCACAGCCTTAGACCTGAGGCATCCTTCAGCAGTGGCGAGGGGAGGAGGATCGAAGGAGGAAAGGGCGGCGGCGCGCTCATGCGATCCGCCCGAGTCGCCCCTCCTGGGAGGGACGCGGGGGCGATCCCCTTTTTTGCTGTCTGTAATCGTAAGAGAGGCAAAGATATTGTTGTTTGCTTTTTCATTTGACAACATTGTTGTTGGTTTTTCCTTTTTCGAAAGGACAACATGGCGATTAAAGGGGATCACCACGACAAAACATTATTGTTTAATAATCTACAAACCACTGATTGTGGGAATCGACATCTGCCAACTCCCTTCGTTTCATTATTAAAGGGGCTACTTGGTCTTTCTAACAACTCTCACCCATCCACTACTCCCTACTTCTATTTATCTATCAAAAAATATGAACTGTTCATTTGGTGGGATCGAGTTTATTATAGTGTTGATTAACGGAAATTGCTTTTGAAAGCCGAGCTCCTTGGAGGCCGTTTTCTGAAGAATGCAAAATTCAGAAAAAATCATACTCTTACGTTTCAAAAAGTTGTGAAAACAAATACAGATATACATGGAGACATAATGTACGTGTGCGTAAATTTTCACGATAAAATACGCTGAATTGAGGGTTGCAAAAAAAAAAGTCTGTGGCTTTTCATCACATGATATTGTTCATCCCCAAAGTCCATCAATTTGTTTTTCTTTGTAAAGGTCACAATTCAATGTATTTCATTGTGAATTTTTACACACATACATTTCATCCCTATATACATGCATATTTTTTCATGTATTTTTTAAACCAGAAAGTTTGATTTTTTTATAATTTCGGCCTCCATGGAGCCTAGTCACCAAAATAACCTACACATTGATTAATCCGTTAGAAATCCCCACCTTAATAATTCGACATCGTTGTACGTCACCCAGTCGATGTTTCATAAAGATCAGCCATGATGGCAACCATTCGATTTGTCCCACATACTCCATTGGATCATCGCAACATGGACTATGTTGCACTCACCCATTGCAACATGGACTATATATTTTGATCATCCTGGCTTGCGTGACACTGCAAATATGTAGGCCTTTGGGCACTCATTGTAACATAAACTATGTTGTGATCACCCCGCGTTGAAATACATGGACAAGCTTGGCATAGGAATTACGACATGATGGTTTTCGACAGTGCGGTTGCTTCTAACACAGTGGTGACAGTGATGGGCGATGTGGTGGTCTCCTATGATTTCCTTGCAACATGGCGGTCGTTGGAGTGACAACACGCGGCTACAAAGTAGCCTTGCAATTTGGCGGTCTACGCGGTTGCTTTGAACCATAGTTGTTGGGGATATTACTACTAGACGTAAACCGGCCAGGAGTAGCCGGATTAACTCCAAGAAGATCAGAAGCCCGGATTAACGCCAACTGCACTTGCAGATCATGGGCAGTGCCATCTCAGGCGATGTTTTTTTCTACCTTGAGTTCGATGAGGATGCCGAGGCTGACTTGCCCGTGGATGCTAGAATCGAGAATGCAGCTATCCTATCCGTGGAGCCTGGGAAGCTCAACCTCTGCATCCTCAAGCAAGAGCTGCAGCACATGGTGACCGGGGACTGGGATTGGCAAGTGACTCAGTTGTTCTTGTCCATCAATGACATCACTGCTATGGTGCGGGACATGCTTCACGAGGAGGTGCAGCCGATGGCCATGCCCGAGACGTGGGTGAGGGTTGCACGTCATCCCTAAGAAGCACATGCGCGAGGACCGCATCAAGGAAGAGTTCTGGATGCTAGGTCGACCAATTGTGGTGGATGAGCTGTCCCTCATCAGGTTGGGACCGGTGAGGATGAAGATAGCGTGCAAGGCTCTGGAGAAGCTGAACGGGTTTGTGGAAGTGTGGTTCAATCACGAGGGTTTCCAGATCAAGGTGGAGCGCGAGGTGCTCCCCAAACGCGGTGGCGAGCGGGCGGTGCTCGGAGCTGGGCCTTCCAACCCTCCGCCTAAGGATTCTGACTTGGCGGGGGGAGCACGGCCACCAGGCAGCTTTAGGCTTGGCGGTGCTGGTCCTGGCAACACCCAACAGGGAGATGGCAGGGTCCCTAACACTGCAGCGGATCCGGATTCCAAGATGCAAGACATGGGAGAGGACCAAGAGGATAGCCTATGATACGTCTCCAACGTATCTATAATTTTTGATTGCTCCATGCTATATTACTACCTGTTTTGGACATTATTGGGCTTTATTATCCACTTTTATATTAGTTTTGGGACTAACCTATTAACCAGAGGCCCAGCCCAGAATTGCTGTTTTTTTTGCCTATTTCAGTGTTTCGCAGAAAAGGAATATCAAACGGAGTCCAAACGGAATGAAACCTTCGGGAACGTGATTTTCGGAACGAACATGATCCAGGAGACTTGGACCCTACGTCAAGAAATAAAGGAGGAAGCCACGAGGTAGGGGGTGCGCCTACCTCCCCCCCAGGCGCGCCCTCCACCCTCGTGGGCCCCCTGTTGCTCCACCGACGTACTCCTTCCTCCTATATATACCTACATACCCCCAAATGATCAAAAACGGAGCCAAAACCCTAATTCCACCGCCGTAACTTTCTGTATCCACGAGATCCCATCTTGGGGCCTGTTCCGGAGCTCCGCCGGAGGGGGCATCCATCACGGAGGGCTTCTACATCAACACCATAGCCTCTTCGATGAAGTGTGAGTAGTTTACCTCAGACCTTCGGGTCCATAGTTATTAGCTAGATGGCTTCTTCTCTCTTTTTGGATCTCAATACAATATTCTCCCCCTCTCTTGTGGAGATCTATTCGATGTAATCTTCTTTTTGCGGTGTGTTTGTGGAGACCGATGAATTGTGGGTTTATGATCAAGATAATTTATGAACAATATTTGAATCTTCTCTGAATTCTTTTATGTATGATTGGTTATCTTTGCAAGGCTATTCGAATTATCAGGTTGGTTTGGCCTACTAGATTAATCTTTCTTGCAATGGGAGAAGTACTTAGCTTTGGGTTCAATCTTGCGGTGTCTTTTCCCAGTGACAGTAGGGGTAGCAAGGCACGTATTATTGTTGCCATCGAGGATAACAAGACGGGGTTTTTATCATATTGCATGAATTTATCCCTCTACATCATGTCATCTTGCTTAAGGCGTTACTCTGTTTTCATGAACTTAATACTCTAGATGCATGCTGGATAGCGGTCAATGAGTGGAGTAATAGTAGTAGATGCAGGCAGGAGTCGGTCTACTTGTCTCGGACGTGATGCCTATATACATGATCATACCTAGATATTCTCATAACTATGCTCAATTCTGTCAATTGCTCAACAGTAATTCGTTCACCCACCGTAAAATACTTATGCTCTTGAGAGAAGCCACTAGTGAAACCTATGGCCCCGGGTCTATCTTCATCATATTAATCTTCCAATACTTAGTTATTTCCTTTGCTTTTTACTTTGCATCTTTATCACAAAAATACCAAAAATATTATCTTATCATATCTATCAGATCTCACTCTCGTAAGTGACCATGAAGGAATTGACAACCCCTTATCACATTGGTTGCGAGGAGTTATTTGTTTTGTGCAGGTACGAGGGACTCGCGCATAATATCCTACTGGATTGATACCTTGGTTCTCAAAAACTGAGGGAAATACTTACGCTACTTTGCTGCATCATCCTTTCCTCTTCAAGAAAATTCAACGCAATGCTCAAGAGGTAGCAGCCTACAAGATACTTCTATCGACACTGAGACTTGGGATAAGTTGGGTGCCTTGTCGGCCGATGCTGGGGCCACGGGGGTGGCGACCCAGGACACGGCGGTGAGTGTGCCGCTGCTGGCCCGCTCCCTCGCGTTGTCCTTTGACGAGTATGGGTCCAACATCATGGCCCAGATCCCGGAGATGGCCGGGCTACACGAGGTGGTTGGGGCCCCCTCTGCTGCTCTCTTGTCATCCTCTCCTCTCGTGGTGACGGGGACGGACTCAGGGTGTGTGGTGGACGAAGGTTGCGACATGACACATGCGCCCAGGCGTGGCTCCAACAACTCTGGTCATCAGGCCAAGAAAACGGCTGGCAGAAAGCCGGCCAGCAAGCAAGCAATGTCCAATTCGACGGCGACGGCGATGCTCGGTGGGGATCTAGGGGCGGCTTTGGGAGCGCCCGAAGCGGGCAGCAAGGCCAGTCGCTCCAAGGCGACACCAGTGGTGCAACGGGCTCCCAGTGTGCGGGCCAAGGCCAAGCTGGGGGAGCTGTCCTCCATGGAAAGCGCCAAGCTTCATCTCGCAAACAAGAATCTGGAATCGTCAGGCTTGGGCACCGTTGGGGAAGACGCGTGATGAGGACCGCATGACCGAGATTATGCAGCAGATCAAGCTATGCATGGTGAAATCGCGACAAGAAGGACAGCAAGCTTGAGTCTTTTGCGTTGAGCTCTATGTTTCGCTCCGCTTTTGTGATCCTTAAACTACTTGGTTCTTAGCCTTTGCCGGGATGTCGAGCCCGCGGAACTTATGTTTTCTTCGGTTTGTAATGTTGAACTATTTGTGTGGATGCTTCCTTGGGGCTTTATTAATTTAAAATCGGTCGCTTCGTGCGTCTTCGTTCCAAAAAAACCGATGTGTGCTTGATGTGTTACCTCTAGTCCGGGCAAAACGGGCGGAGTCATGATGACACCCTCTGACGTTCGCAAGGTGCATCATCGACGTGAAATTTTCACTGGTAATTCATTTTTTGTACAGAAGGTAATAAGTATTGTTAGATGATATGATTTAAACTTGATGTAATCTCAACCATCTCTTATCTCTATTCCCTGTCGTAGCTTTCCTGTTCTCTTCTTTCATGTACGAGTTGTATCCTAGCAATCAACTCTTGCCTTGTACGCCACGAATAGGGGCTTTCCTGTCGCACATAAATATACACCATGCGGCTCCTCACGAGGAGTAGGAACGCTTCCATCTAATCTTACATGGTATACAGAGCCATCCTCTTCACAATCTAGCTACCAGAAACCTCTCCATCTCCATGGCTTCCTCGACTTCAGTCGTCCTCAACCTTGGTCCTCCGCCGGCTGAGAAGTTGACAAAGGGGAATTATTTCCTATGGGCCTTGGTCCTCCGTCGGCTGAGAAGTTGACAAAGGGGAATTATTTCCTATGGAAAGCCCAAGTGATGCCCGGCCTGCGAGGAGCGCAGGTCAATGGGCTCCTAGATGGAACCGACGCCGCGCCCCCATCCACGGTGGAGCAGCAGTAGTCAGACAAGACCATGGCTGCGGTGCCAAACCCACTGTATGTGCCATGGCTGCAGAAGGATCAACAAGTCCTTAGTCATCTGCTGAATTCTCTCTCAAAAGAGATTCTTGCACAGGTTATTGGTAAGGAAAATACCTATGATCTATGGACTGCAATCACCACAATCTTTGCATCGCAGTCACAAACTTGTATTACAAATCTGCGGATCGCCATCACCACCACCAAGAAGGGCACGATGTCCAGCTCCTCCTTCATCGCCAAGATGAAGAACCTCGGGGATGAACTTGTAGCAGCAGGTCATCCAGTTTCAGATCCCGAGATGGTGGACTATGTACTCGCAGGTCTCGACCGCGACTATGATCCCGTGGTGGCTGCCATCGACGCTGTCAAGATATCCACCAGTGTCGATGAACTCTTTGCCCAAA
The DNA here is from genome assembly GCF_018294505.1 of Triticum aestivum. Classification (NCBI taxonomy): domain Eukaryota; kingdom Viridiplantae; phylum Streptophyta; class Magnoliopsida; order Poales; family Poaceae; genus Triticum; species Triticum aestivum. The sequence continues at coordinate 7,081 of NW_025230501.1, forward strand.
TCTATGCCTTTGATCAACGGATGGAGATGTTGGGCGATGGGGCAGAAGGTGTCGGCTTCAACTCTTCAACAAACTTGGCATACAGGGGTCGTGCCCAAAACAACAGAGGCCGCGGCCAAGGAAATAGGAGGCGTGGAAGAGGAAGGCATCCTCCCACTCCTTCTGGTGTCGGCACCAACGGTGGCAGAAACTACCGAGGACGTCCACAACAGCAGCATCAGCAACGTCAACAACCAACTCGGGATTACCTCAGTGCCAAATCTGTTACGAATTTCATGTAGGAGGTGCCCGTGAATGTTGGGATTGCTATGAGGAAGATGATTATGAAGATAAGGAGGCAAATGCCGTCACCAGCAGCTATGGCATCGACACCAACTGGTACGCGGACACTGGAGCAACAAATCATATCACGGGTGAGCTGGACAAGCTAACCATCAGGGACAAGTATCATGGACCGGACCAAGTTCACACCGCAAGAGGTTCTGGTATGAAAATTACTCATGTTGGTCGCTCAGTTGTCAAAACCCCCGTGAAAAACTTGCATCTAAATAGGATCCTATATGTTCCTGAAACTTCAAAAAATCTTGTCTCAGTTCATAGGTTTACTCTTGATAATCGTGTTCTAACTAAATTTTATCCTTACTTCTTTTTGGTTAAGGACTTGGACACGAGGAGAGTACTTCTTAGGGGCAAGTGTGTGGGAGGTCTTTACCCACTTATATCATCATCGTCGTCGTCATCGTCAAATAAGCAAGCTTTTGTCGTCATCAAGCCGTCTTCTGCAAAGTGGCATAGTAGATTAGGTCATCCTTCATCAGTTATTGTTAAACATGTTCTTAGCGAAAATAAGCTTCCCCATGCTCATGAGTCTAGTAGTGAGTCAGTTTGTGATCCATGTCAGCAAGCTAAAAGTCATCAACTACCATATCCTATTTCTACCAGTATCTCTACTGCACCCTTACAACTTGTATTCTCAGATGTTTGGGGCTAGTTCCTGTCTCAGTTGGTAGACACTTATATTATGTAAGCTTTATTGATGACTGTAGAAAATTTACTTGGATCTATCTTCTTAAGAAACGATCTGAAGTGTTTCAAGTTTTCAAGAATTTTCAAAATCTTGTTGAAAGACAACTAAACACTAAGATCGTTGCTATGCAAACTGACTGGGGTGGCGAATACAAGAAACTCAATTCTTTCTTTCAGCAACTTGGCATCTCACATCATGTTCCATGTCCACATGCTCATCAACAGAATGGTTCTGCAAAAAAACATCGCCATGTTGTTGAGGTAGGTTAGCCCTACTAGCAAATGCATCCATGCCACTCAAATTCTGGGATGAAGCTTTTTTGACCGCTACATATCTCATAAACTTGCTCCCTAGTAAAGTCATCAAGTTTGAGAGTCCTATAACACGACTCTATGGCATTACTCCTGATTACAAATCTCTCCGCGTGTTTGGTTGTGCATGCTGGCCCAACCTTAGACCCTGCAATACATGCAAACTTGCTTTTCGTTCAAAGCAATGTGCTTTTCTTGGGTATAGCCCAATTCACAAAGGAGTTAAATGTCTAGATATCTCTACTGGTAGGGTCTACATCTCTCGCGATGTTGTATTTGACGAGTCTGTTTTTCCCTTTGCGTCTCTTCATCCTAATGCCGGAGCTCTTTTTAGAAAAGAAACCCTTCTTCTTCCACCCACTTTACGAAGTTTTGATCATGGGGGCGACAATTGTACTAACCAAAATGATAATTCTGCTAGTGCTGGTACTGTGTCTTTACATGTGCAGGATCATGGAGAATACACGGAGGAAAACGATGCAGAAAACGGTGCACAAAATGATTAAAATTTGGCAGAAAATGATGTTATATTTCATGAGGAGGAAGAAGATGCGGGCGCTGGATACGAGGAGGATCCGACGTCACCTGGAACTCCTGTGCGTTAGTATCCCTCGGATCGCGCGCGGGGATCTGCCCAGAATCATGCGCCAGTCAGGAGTCGGTCCTTCCAGCGAACGAGCGCCACGTCTCCACCTACAGCGTCGGTCCCGCGTCCCACGCGCGGGCATGCACTAGCGCCAAAACTACTAGGCTTGGGCGCGTTAGGCTCGAGGTCATTGTGCCCCACGCGCCACATGTAGACGCACATAGAGGAGAGTGCAGGATCTTCTACGGCCACCACCGCTGAAGCAGTAGCAATTTCGGCCACATCGGAGGCTACCAGCTCTGGGCCTGGATCCGTTGTGCAAAGCGGGTCAAATTCTTTTCCAGGATCTTCTGTGGCCGGAACTTCTACACCATCTCCTGTGCAACAACCTACACGTCCTGTTCAACCTCAACCAGCAGTCATCTCACGTGTTACAACCCGACTACAAAAAGGTATAAGAAACCCAAAAATTAGAACTGATGGTACTATATCGTATGGCATGTTGTGTATCGCAGGAGAACCAACAAATTTAGAGATTGCACTTGGAGATCCAAAGTGGAAAAGTGCTATGGATGAAGAGTACTCTACACTTATGAGAAACAAGACTTGGCATCTTGTACCAGAACAGAAAGGTAAAAATATCATTGACTGTAAGTGGGTTTACAGAATCAAGAAAAAGGCAGATGACTCAATTGATAGGTATAAGGCACGTCTAGTTGCAAAAGGTTTTAAACAACTTATGGTTTAGATTATGAAGATACTTTCAGTCCCGCTGTTAAAGCTGCAACTATCAGACTTGTGCTAGCTATTGCCGTGTCCAGGGGATGGAGCTTGAGGCAGCTAGATGTTCAGAATGCGTTTTTTCATGGTGTTCTGGAAGAGGAGGTTTACATGAGACAACCACCTGGGTATGAGAATAAAAAACCACCTCACTATGTGTGCAAGCTTGACAAAGCTCTTTATGGCTTGAAACAAGCACCAAGAGTGTGGTACTCAAGATTGAGCTCTTAGTTGAGGCACCTTGGTTTTGTTGCATCCAAGGCCGATACATCATGTTTCATCTATAACAGGGCAACCATAGTTATATTTGTGCTAATATATGTTGATGATATCATAGTTGCAAGTTCTTCACAAAATGCCACTAATGCTCTTCTACATGATCTAAGTTCAGAATTTGCTCTCAAGGATCTTGGTAATCTGCACTTCTTCCTATGTATTGAAGTTAAGAATATTCAAGATGGCATAGTACTGAATCAAGAAAAATATGCTACTGAACTTCTAACTCGGATGGGGATGAAGGACTGTAAGCAATCACCTACACCATTATCTTCTTCGGAGAAACTTTCAACATTTGAAGGTGAACCTTTTAAGGAAGAAGAAAGCACAAGATACAGGAGTACTGTAGGAGCTTTGCAATATTTAACATTGAAAAGGCCAGATATATCCTTTGCTGTTAACAAGGTTTGTCAGTATTTGCATGCACCTACCACTGCACACTGGACAACTGTTAAAAGGATTGTAAAATACATCAAGCATACTGCAAGCTTGGGTCTTCAGTTTAAACGCTCCAATTCCACTCTTGTTAGTGTTTTCTCTGATGCTGATTGGGCAGGATGTAGTGATGGCAGAAAATCAACTGGAGGATTTGCAGTATTTTTTGGATCTAATCTTATTTCCCGGAGTGCCAGAAAACAGGCTATAGTCTCAAGATCAAGTACAGAAACTGAGTACAAATCTTTAGCAAATGCTACTGCTGAAATTATTTGGTTGGAGTCATTACTTCATGAGTTAGGAACTAAGAAACATTGTGCATCTTGTCTGTGGTGTGACAACTTGGGAGCAACCTATCTTTCTGCTAATCCAGTCTTTCATGATAGAACCAAACACGTTGAAATTGATTTTCACTTTGTGCGAGAAAGAGTTGCAGAGAAGAAATTGGACATATTTATTCCTTCTAAGGATCAAATGGCAGACGGTTTTACTAAAACATTGCCAGTCAAGCCATTTGAAGAATTCAAGAGAAATTTGAATATAGGACAGTTGAGATTAAGGAAGGGTGTTAGATGATATGATTTAAACTTGATGTAATCTCAACCATCTCTTATCTCTATTCCCTCTCGTAGCTTTCCTGTTCTCTTCTTTCCTGTACGAGTTGTATCCTAGCGATCAACTCTTGCCTTGTACGCCATGAACAGGGGCTTTCTTGTCGCACATAAATATATACCACGCGGCTCCTCGCGAGGAGTAGGAACGCTTTCATCTAATCTTACAAGTATATGCATATATGCAGAACAATCATATATGTCTTATTTATATTTTCATTACTTATTCACACGGAGTAACGTGTAGTAACCATAAATATATCAGTAACACATCCATTAATTTCCCAATTCCGTAACTTGTTCTTTCTTTGAGAGAGAATTTTCGTAACTTATTCAGAGAGGAGGCGGCGCCGTTGATGGTCTGTACAAAGGGGTGTCGTCAGGGCATTCGACGCCTTTGGGGCCTTCATTGCAGTTGTGGAAGAAGAGCCCCGGCCGGTAGTTACCGTAGAAGTGGATGTATTGGAACATGGTAACTGAGCAGTCGTTGTTGTTGTTCAAATAGTTGACATAAGGGCACGCAAAGTCCTTGAACGCCGGGCAGCACCGCGACGGATCGAACGGGGGCCAACTGCACCGGCTGGTGAGCACGGTATAGTTCGCCGCCGCAAAGTCCACCGGGCATGGTTTGCTAGCATCCAGCAAGGTCCGGCTTCGGCTCCGGTGGTGGGTGGTGGCGTCGCCGTCGTGCGCAAGGAGGAACGCTTCATCTGCAGCCACACCTACGTACAATTGAGTTTGATCAACCAAGTATGAAGTACTATGAGTCGATTGTAACGAGCTGGCTAGGCTGATGATCCATAGATCGTGACAAACCGGAGATGACCCCAGCTGCGGCGAGCAGGGCCACGCAAAGCACGAAGCGCATCTCCGTGGAGCTTCTGAAATATTCCCGGCCGGGTACCCAAGACAATGGAAGAAATGAGCAAAGAGACGAAGGAGACGTGTGCTAAATATTCCTTTTGAGGTTTCTTGAAATATTCCCGGCCGTTTCTTGAAATTACAGCATGAGAGTTTTTTTTTAACCTTTTGAGGTTTAATTGCAGCACGAGAGTTATACTCCTGTAATTTATTTCTGGGATACAATTTTTTTTGAGCCGTGGATACTATTGGCTGAATTTAGAAGTGTAATGCGAAACTGTTTCCTTGCTAAGAGATCATCTCTTATCTTCTCTTAAATAAGAGAAGACAAGTCTTTTCATATAAGTTCTTTTTCTTTCACATCATCATTTATCCTATGTGACACTCTTAAAATAGCATCATTGTACATGCCACGATCAGGGCGCACCCCTCCCTAGGGCCGGCTCTGAGGGCATCTACATCACGGGTCAGTCGGTTTCGCCACGATCAGATCTGTAAGAGAAAATCATGCAAATCCAACACCCGATGGCGTTCGTCGATTTGATCTAACGAGAAAAGGAGCGCCCAGCCACAAACCTCGTGAGCAGCCGCTGGGAGACTCACCTGCACCACAGCCACCAGCGATGCACATGGAGGCTCAAATCAACCCCAGCCGCACTAATATGATCCCTAGTCGTGCTTTAAGACTAGCTCATGTATTATGATGATCTTGTTTTCTTGAACACTTTATTTGTTTCCTTACAGTTTAAATATAATTTCAAACACGTTGCCGTACCGTCAAGTGATTGTGTTTTATTTACTATTGTAAACCACTTGTCGGAATGGCACTAATGATACATCGTTGGAAAGATATCGACAAAGAGAAACTTTTTCATGTAACGACAATCTCAAGTTCCATTCATGCATATTTTGGGTCGCATGTGAATTTCCGCTGACGATCAACCGAATCGAGGACGCCAATGTACTTGATTCTTTCCGAAAAACATGGTAACCGTGCGGGGCGAATGTATTTCACATAGGGGAGAAATGTGACAAGGATCAAAGTGAACTGCTTGATTTTTCTTTTCCTGACTTTTTTCATTTAACTTGTATGGATTGCAAAGGCGGTGCTAGTGAACTACACTTTTAATGAATTTCTTATATTTTTTTGTCATTTTTAACTTTTTTATATGGCACGAACCAAAGTTAACTACATTACTATTTTTTCTAACTTTTCTATTAACGAGTCTGGGTTGCGTGGATGGCACCAAGTGAACTGCAATTATTTTTATCTTTTTTGAAAAGAATTTTGTGCGAGACGAGGTGAACTTCCATAAGGATGCTGATGTACTCCGAGGCGGAACAAGCGTACTTTAAAAAAAATAAGAGCACATATTTTTCTATGGCAGAATGCCTCTTGGTCAATTCTGTAATGTTATGTATTACCTCTGTGCCTTAATAGAAGACGTTTTAGCAGTTCAAAATCTCCGTACCTTAATATAAGATGGTTTTGCACTTCAACATCTCTGTACCTTAATATAAGACATTTGTATAGTATTTGTTTTATGGAACATACACAACACTGTTATTTTTCTCCTTAGTGAACTGTTCTAGACTGCATGATGAACTTCTAATACTTGTATACAACAAACTAGTTTTTGTTTAACTTGTAACCCATTCATTATGCAAAGCTCATAGGATTATTCGGAATGCCTAGCATCATTAAGAAAGCAAGGCATTACACCATATCACATATTACAATTCTACGGTATGTACTACATTTCCTTTAGGATGTGTACTCCACTCATCTGAGCCCCTCTTTCATATCTCCAAAGAGAAATCGATGACAAGTAGTCAACTTTAGACAATCACCCCTTGGAAGATTTCTTCTAGCATACAACAGCGGGTGATTGTTATTATGAGTTTTTGAGTTGCATGATCCAGAAAGGCCTAGGGTATCAAAAAGGGGAATACTGATTGCAATACTCAGTTACTTTAACCTGATTGTACCATAATTGGAGAGCAGAGTTTGTTTTATATTTGCCTCAAAAAAAGAGAGTTTGTTTTATATATTTATACAGCTCCAGAAGGACATGGATTCTTAGGACTGAGCATCCGTGTACATGAGCATAGTTCCTCTACTTTGTGAATAAAGCCTCTCCGAAAATGTCCTAGAGACACGAAAGAAAATGTG